>NW_020200686.1:26022-27201 GCF_001531365.2 Cynara cardunculus var. scolymus | reverse complement strand
AACACAAACCCAAAGATGGGATTTTGGACAATAGTGTTGGGATGACATCTAAGTAGCCAACTTGGCCTGTTCTTCGAAGGGGAAATCTTCAATTCTGCTTGGGCCAACCTCATCGTGATATCAAAGTCCTTCTGGCTGTAGTATTTCACTTGAATGCGCATAACTTCGATCAGCCTTGTGAGCGATATAGAATAGTTTGACCTCCTTTCCATGTATTTGTTAAGAATTTTGTGCAGGAAGATCAGGTCAAATACACAGAGGTTGTGGAGGTCAGCATCTGTGAACGTGTATAGGTTACCGTCATCCCTCTTCACTACATATTGAGTATAGAGCACGGTCTTCTTCAGCATCGTCCTTGGAGAAATTGTTTCAAGGGAAGTTATCACGTTCTCTGAGAACACCTGCTCGCGTGGCTTAGTGAGTCTTGAGAAGTGAAACTTTGCAGCTGCAGAGGGTATACCTGTAAGCTATGGATCGTAAGGGGGCTCTGTGTCTACGGCAGAACAGCGCCACCGCAGAATCTCCTCCACAGTGGTTACAGGCTTTGTGCGCACCTTCTACATAGAGATTTTGCTCATCGAATCAAAGATCTCATACACCTTTCCCACTGTGGCAGATTCTGGCACTGTGGTTTCTTCTTCTTCTTCTAGAATTGGCCTCTGGGTAGACCCCTCTGCTAGGATAGGTTTGACAGTTCCTAACAGAGCGTCGAACGTACCCGTGGATGTTTTCTCCTTCGCCATTTTGGAGGATGAGCCTTCTCCTGCTCTGGGGATAGGGGCTCTGCCCTTTCTTGCTTGAGCTTCTGCCAAAGACGCCTTTAATGCTTGAACGAGTTCTGGGTCGTCATACTCTTCTTCGTTTATCTCCTGTGGCGTTTCAGAGCTCGACCCCCTCTGTGGCGACTCCTCTACATCTTTACCCTTGCCTTTCCCCTTAGGCTCTGGTGCTTTGTCTTTTGAGAACAGGGCTTCTGTAGAGTCCACTATCTTTAGTGGTTTGGCAGAGGTCTACTTCTTTGGCTCTTCAGCTTTCTTCTCCGTCTTCTTCTCCCCTTCATGACGATCATGGTCATCACCTCCTTGATCGTCATGGTTTTTGGTGGCTTCTGCCTTGCAAGTAATGAGGGGAGCCTTCTTCTATCACCTTAAGATTCTGGTAGCCGCCTTCTCCATTTTC
>NW_020200686.1:22721-24812 GCF_001531365.2 Cynara cardunculus var. scolymus | reverse complement strand
TCAGCGTGTGCACGCCTTTTTCAATAGGGGATCCCTCTAGAACAGGGTCCCTAGAAATGTGGGTTGCACTGGGAGGGGGGCTAGGATATGTGCCTTGGGCATCTTTTTCTCCCTCTCCTATCTCCACTTCTTCTTCTTTGTCGTCTAATACGACCTCTGTCCCCAAGTCAGCTACTTCCGTAGGCGCTTTAAACTCCTGTTGAATTTCGAAGATAACGTCTTGTATCTGCTCTGTTGGGGACTCATCGTGAACTACCTTGCGCAACCTTCTGCGCTTTAGAGTAGCCTCTGCAGGGCTCTCTGGAATTGCAGCCTCTGTGACCACAACCTCTGCGGGTTGGGCCTTCTTCGATTTCTTTTTCTTAGGCTTTTGCGGAGGATTACTTGGACCCTCTTCTTCTGCAGGTCTCTTCTTCCCTTCCTTTTTCACAGAAGAATCAACACCCTTCAGTGTCTTCTTTGGCTTCTTTGGTGGGGGACTTGCTACACTAGGTCTTTCCTCACTCACCTGTCTAGCCTCTGCTGGCTCCTCCTGTCTTCCCTCGACCCTCATTTTTTCAACTCTCTCTCCTAAGGGGATCCCTATGCGTGGAGGGGTCTCAGGGACCGGCTCTGGCCTCCTGTATCCACGCCTGTATGCTTTCCTATCTCCATGATTAAGGTATTTGAGCATGGCTTTAGATAGGGGTCTGGGGCTTCTGTACCCAAGCTCATGCTCTGTCGGGTGGAACTCCTTAAATGGATACAGTCTTGCATTAGGCTCGGCAGAGGGCAGCTTCTCTGCAATCAAATCCCCAAAGACTAGGCCAAAGAACCTCTATAGAATTAGGTTTGGATGGTTGAGGTCTTCTTTGGCCTTCTTCTATGCCTTCACTTTCGACTTCTCACCCCTCTGTGTCGCGCACTTTTTCTTCATTAGTCCAACCATGTCTTCAAAGATAAGTTGTGCGTAGTCGAGGGGCAGGTTGAAATAAATTCCATAAACAATTGAAAGCATTGCGTGAGAGGTCTGGTCATGGCTGCCGACCTTCCCTGTTAGACAGCAATTCACAATGGAGAACAGGGTATTCCAGATTGGAGGAAGTCCTTTTCATTTGAATTGTGTCCTTTTAATGATTTGGGTCTTGGCAGCATATGAATGAAATTCAAGAAATTGAATTAATTCATCATCTGTTGGGGTTGGGGCGAAAGAGTCCAAATTAAGAGTTTCCAAAGAGGGAAGATGCAGGGCTGTTCGAAGTTTGTCAACATTTAGTTCCATAGACACCAAGGATTTGTTGATTGGGTGAGAAACATAACCAATGATGCTCAAACCAGAGTTATCCAGGGTAGTTTTGTAAGAGCTTAAGAGGAATTGGGTGATGTAAGATACAGGTGTAGGTTTGGTGGCTGAAAGGGCATAATAAAGTGGGTGATTTCGAAGAATTTCAAGAAGGGGGAAGGTGAATTCAGGGAAACCTGTTGAAGATGAACGAGGTAGTAATTGTTTGGTTTCTTCATCAGGACGACTTTCTCGTATTTATTTTGAACAAACGATAGAGCGTGAGATGTTAAAGCTTGGGCTTGGGTTACTTCGTTGTCGCTTGAGACGTTAGCAGGTTGGGCGGAGGCTGAAGATGAAGACATAGTTGCAGGTTTGTTTGAAAGCTCGAAGTATGCAGGTTCGCCTAAGAAGAAAGATATTGTAAAGATTTACGTTTTGGGGGGAAGGGGTATTTATAGTGAGGGATTTGAACTGAACCGTTTTATTGGGAGAAATAACGTGATGAGTGGCTAAAGGATGTGACGAATCAAAACTATGACACGCTGTGTTGGGAAGACGTGCGATTGATGACGTGCGCCCCCAATTCTGACACACGCGTGATTATCTTTAACCCTTATCCACAGAACCACGCGCACCATATCAATAGACAAGAACTATAAGAGAGTTCTGTCAGAGGCCTAGGGGTAACAGAGCCTCTGTGATATATGTTAGGTCTTCAAATATGTTACATCTTTATTTACCCAAACAGTTTGAAAATCCTCAGAGAGATGAGTACTTGCTCAGTTCAAACCCACAGAGCCTCTGATAGAAGCGTCAGAGGTTCTGAT
>NW_020200686.1:21063-22281 GCF_001531365.2 Cynara cardunculus var. scolymus | reverse complement strand
ATCAAGAGAAGGTTAATCAAGAAATTAAAACTATAAACAGTATGAAATTTAAAAGAAAAKATATATACAGAATAATGAAATTAATAAAAGAGAAAACAACTTTATACAAAAAGAATAAATAAATAAGACATACAACAACAGGATTAACAACAGAAGCTCCTTCTTTCTTAAGGTATGTTGACAGAAGCTCTTGGGTGCCAGCTACTGCTTCTGCATTTAGAAAACGTTTGATTTGGGTACCCACTTCCAATTGGGTCCCTTGAAATTAGCTTGTTTGTAGTATGCCATGGCATCTTTTGTTTTGGTCTTATTGTTCTTAGAGGAAGAATTGCCAATATGTCCATTGTTCATCCTAGATCCATGGTTCTTAGGGTGAGGGACCAGACAGGAAGAATGGTGAATATGATCAGACAGAGCATGCATGAAATTGAAACAGTCACAGAAGGAAACACTACAAGAAGTTTTATTGAAATTTTCTTTAAAATCATCAAAGAATGGTACAAAATTTTTATTTTTAGAACCCTTCTTTGGTTTTCTTGCTTTTATAGAGACAGAAGCTTTGTTAGTTTGAAGCCATTTTCTCATTTTTTGCCAAGTGTAAATAGGTCTTTGAGTAGCAGAGGAAGAGCATTGAGAGTTACTTTGTCTTGGATTTTCCTTCTTTCTTTTCTCAAGATCAATCTTAGTTTCTACAACTTGTGTAGGACTATCTTCATGATCTGAGGCATATTCATGCTCAGAAGTATCTTTTTCAGAGAGCTCTGTGACAAAAACCTTTTCAAAAAGAGACTCATTTATAGAAGGCTCTGTCATATGTTTTGGAAAGAATTCTAGAGCCTCTGATGATAATTTTMTTTCAAGAGGCTRAYCAAAAGCATAGTTTTCTTGAGTTTCTGGTTGTCCAAACTTAAAGATTCCAATCTGACTCTGTCTCAAAAATCTTCTTGGAATGGAATCCTTCTTTGCAGAAGGTGAGAAAGAGTCAATGTAGTCTTCAAAAGCAACATTTTCCATTGTTAAACAAGTTTTTGTGTCTGGATCAACCAACAGCCTTCTTCTTTTGAAAATGGACTTGGTGTTAGAAATATTACTTTTCAAATTCTTTGAGGATCTAAAGSTATTCTCAAGAGTTTTGTTTGATTTAAAACCAGGTTTGTTATCAAATTCTGAGAAACCTAGACCTCTTATGCCCAAGTTAACTTTGATCTTTTTATAAAC
>NW_020200686.1:18878-20098 GCF_001531365.2 Cynara cardunculus var. scolymus | reverse complement strand
AGCTCTCTGTCAAGAACATCTTGGTGTAAAAATTCTCTTTCTTTTTGGAAGAATTCCTTGACATAAGTAACATTACTTTTCTCATGCTCTAACATCCTTATCTCATCAACCTTGTTTTTCAAATCTTTTTGAACTTCGGCAATCTTTTCCTTTGAAGATTTTTCCAAATTAACAAAATTATTTTGAGCTTCTGTGAACATTTTGAAAAATCTGTTTCTCTCCTCTGTGAGAAGAATGACTTCTTTTTCACAAAGAGAAAGTTTTTCTTTTAGCTTGTAATGTTCTAAATGACATGAATCAAAATTATCAAATGATTCAGAAGAGTAAGAAGTTGAAACCTCTTGGTCACTTGTGTAAGAGGAGTCTGAGTCATTATTTGTCATTCCACAGAGGGACTCATTCTCTGTGTCTGACAGAGGTTCATCCTCCTTAGCTTTAAAGCTGTGATGTTCATCGATACACAAGGCTCTGTTGATCTCGAGAGTTTTCTTCTCTTCCTTGATTTGTTTCTCCAATTCAGCCCAAATGTCCATAGACAACTGGCAATGATCAATACTCTTGAAGATCTCATGTGGTATTGCCATGATCAACATCCTTTTACATTTACTTTCCAATTCAACTAATACCCTTTCTTCATCGTTCCAGTTTGCAATTGATTTGGGTTCATAATGCTCAGGAACTCCAGGGGTTGTACCAGTTGCCGGAACTCGAGGAATTAACATCATTGGTACGTATGTAGGATTGTAGAGAAATTCACACATTCTAGGGTGAATTCCCTCCAAAAAGTTGATCAAATGCACCTTCCATTGTTGATATTCCTCTAGAATAAGCGTGGGAGGATTTGATTGAGGTCCAGTACTCATGAACGATGTATTAACCAAATTCGCCATTGAAATTCGACTTAATAGAGAGAGAAACAGGGTAAACTGGAGAAAACTGATGTTCTAGAAAATGCAGATTAATACCAAAAACAGAATTAATCGAATAAGAATTCAATTCCTGCTCTGATACCAATTGTTAGGACCAGTAAATTCAGATTTGGTATTTGATCTCTTACTCTTGATGATCTTTAAGACGATTAAAGTGCAGCGGAAACAATGATAAGAACACAACAGAGTAATTAATCAAGAACACACAGATTGATATGAAGAAGATGAACGCAATAGAATACCTTCAAAGGTTTTTCATATGATTGAAAATAAGACGATTACAATACGGAA
>NW_020200686.1:12110-18556 GCF_001531365.2 Cynara cardunculus var. scolymus | reverse complement strand
TGTGGAAGATACCCTTCTGTCAACACTTGCAGAATACTTTTTCATACTTTTACATGAAGTAAATATTGGAGCTAATACCTTCCCTGTGCCCGACTTCTCCCTCTACCTCTTCCCCTTGGTCTTCTCCGACCTCTATTTCCAGAAGTAGTTGTCGGAAGATTAGCAGGTGATTCCTCTCTTTTCTCAGACTCAGGACAAGCCATTCTTTCAGATCTTCGTGTTCTACTAGACATCTGCATATTGCAATGTTAATGATCATGTATTCACATTCCCAAATATAATGAAGTATTCAAGTCTAGATATGTACCTGTAAATTCATAATTACACTAGCCAGATGTAATTTAAAATTTACCTTACACACTGCTCTTTCAACTCATCATATTTATTTCCAATGGTGCAAACTATGTCCTCGAACCCTTTATATGCAATGAAATAGTTTAAGTCTAGGTATCATGCTGTTAAATACGTAAATCCTTTCAACTCAGGCTCTGATACCACTTTCTGTAACACCCCCATACGACACATTACATGTAACACATACTTCATACAAAAAAAAATTAAATGTTTATACACCATATACATCCCTTAGTACAAGAATCTACCATTACATAATACATTGTCTAAAAATTCAAAATACAATTCTTGTACTAATCATCCTTCTGGTATCAAAACTATACATATCAAGAGCAAAACTTCAAATTGACATGCAAAATGGAAAATATCACATTTTCCCTTTCCCCTTACCGTCTGCAACTTCTGTAACACATATTTAAAATACAAAACGAGGGTTAGACCGAAAGGTCTAGTGAGTTCCATTTTTATGTTATTCCAGGGTGAGAATCACCAAAACTTTATTTAAAACAACTTTTCATATATATAACAAATATATGAACAAGTAAAACATAATACCAATACCTTTCCAATTCCAAAGCCAATCTCTCATCTTTCATATAACACATCCAAACCCAAATAGGTTTGAACCAACCAGGTTTCATATAATGTTACTTTTAAACATTTTCAATTCCAAACAAGGTTTAATCAAAGTTTCAGGCCATAAACTTGTTATCCCCTTCTCAATAACATCCAAATACGATTTCTGATAAGAACCCTGATCCTAAACCTTTAAATCACAAAGAAATAAAGATTTCAGATCATAGTAATCTTATAGGATATAATAGTAAGAGTTATATCACATATCACACATACAAATGCCACCTTTATGTCCAAAGGTACACCTTTTCTTGATAATTCAACCTTATCCCATGGTACACCTCTCCTTGATATGCCACCCTTATTTCCTCATAAAATCATTTAACAAAAATAATTTCATATAGAACAGACTGGAGTCATAAATGTCCAAATGGAATATCATTAGTTCAAAATCATCTTTACCAAAATCCTCATTCTTTATCATAAAAGAATATTAATGATTTATTTAGAAATACTTTATTCAAATTACAAACCGGCAACTTATCAAGTTTTGGTCAACATAGACTTGGCCGGATTTCATATCCGGTCAAGTCTTGACCGATAAACTAATCCGGACAACACTTAGTCCCACTCAGCCGATTTACAAATCCGGGCAACACATGATCCCTTGTCCGATTTACAAATCCGGTCAACGTGTTCATTCTTTAGCCGGATTACAAATACGGACAACACTTAGAGAATCCGGTTAACAGAATTTAACGGTAGTTTGTAGAAATTGTAATTGATCCACCAAAAGAAATCATAATGTAACATTCTATAGAGAGAATGTAGAGTGAGAAACATGTATTGAGAGAGTTTATCAATATACATAATGATTTGATTTCTAGATTGTTTATTTTATTGTTTATTCATTGTTATGTGATTGAATCTGGGTTTAACAATTGGTATCAGAACAAATTCAATTTGATTTGAAAGAAGAAGATTTGAACAAAATTTTGAAGTTTTTTGTGTTCCTGAAAATGTCGACTATGTTTTGAATCTGATTTTGGTAACCTTGGTGAGTTTTGTTTAATTTTTTTATACAGATCTTTGTGAAACAAATCATAGATAATTCTCATGTATTTTCATCATCCAAGTTGAAGATTTGATAGATCAATTTGAAGATTATGTGAATTTTTGGATTGTTTTTTCTTGTTCTTGAAAAAAATGATCAAATTCTTGTTGAGTCAAAATTTGTGATTAGAATCCTCATTAATTGTGTTTTTGCGTCATATTCGAGCTTCATAATCATGGTCTAACCATCATTTGTTGCGTTTTTGTGATATCAGGTTCGATTTGATCAAGATACAAGTATATCGCAAGTTATGTAGATTTGAAGATCTATCGCACAAAGAGCTTGCGATAGTTCGAACCATCGCACAAAGAGCCTGTGATAGTTGGAACCATCGCAAAAAGCTTCTACGAAAGTTACAGGATCTAATAGTAAGAGTTATATCACATATCACACATACAAATGCCACCCTTATATTCAAAGGTACACCTCTCCTTAATATGCCACCCTTATCCCATGGTACACCTCCCCTTGATATGCCACCCTTATCCCTTGGTACACCTCTCCTTGATATGCCACCCTTATTTCCTCATAAAATCATTTAACAAAAATAATTCCATATAGAACAGACCGCAGTCATAAATGTCCAAATGGAATATCATTAGTTGAAAATCATCTTTATCAAAATCCTCATTCTTTATCATAAAAGAATATTAATGATTTATTTAGAAATATTTTATTCAAATTACAAACCAGCATCTTAACAAGTTTTGGTCAATATAGACTTAGCCGTATTTCATCTCTGGTCAAGTCTTGACCGATAAACTAATCCGGACAACACTTAGTCCCACTCAGCTGATTTACAAATCTGGGCAACACATGATCCCTTGTCCGATTTACAAATCCGGTCAACGTGTTCATTCTTTAGCCGGATTACAAATCCTGACAACACTTAGAGAATCCGGTTAACATATATGTACATTCCCCAACACTTAAATCTAACCAAAACATAAGCGGACTTATACCACTCCGCTCAAAGTCTTGGCCGATTCATGAATAAACCAGTCAACACATTAGTCGGTTGATGTCTAATACGAACAGCCTTTAATTGTATTCCTACTTCTCCATTTAAAATATTTATCCGATTTTCAAAGATAGAATTCCTTCAACATATTAATCCGATCAATACTATGATCAATTTCTTCTAAATCGATTGATACTATGTCCGATTTATACCCAATCCGGTCAAACCCTTGTCCCGTTTAATTCAATCCGGACAAACACTTGTCCGGTTTAAGCTATGTCCGATGATAGGTTTATAACACAAATCAGATATGCAATTCAAAGTACTTTTAAAACTTTTAACCACTCACCTTTGAATTCCTCTTGAAAATCAGGTGAATCCAATTAATAATTACATATTAATTACCTTAAATGATAACCAGGATCCGGTTATCACATTATCCACCTCTCAAAAAAATTTGTTCCCGGAATTCCTTTAATCAAAGAGGCATGGATATTCCGCTCTCATCTTTGATTCTAATTCCCAGGTTGCTTCTGACCTCTTATGAAATTTCCAATGTATTTTAACCAAACTGATCTCTTTGTTTTTCAACACCCTAATCTTTCGGTCAATCACGGCTTCTGGTGTTTCCACAAAGTTCAGCTTACTGTCTAGTTTAACTTCTGGTAGCGGTACAGCGAGACTCGGATCAGCTAAACATTTCCGCTAATTTGATACATGGAAAGTATTATGGAATAGACTTAGTTCTTCTGGTAGCTCTAACTGGTAAGCCACTGGTTCAATTCGCTTACATATTTTGAATGGCCCAACATATCTCGGACTGAGCTTACCCTTCTTTCCAAATCTGATAACACCCTTCCATGGAGAAACTTTCAACATCACAAGATCATCCACACAAAACTCAATCGGCTTTCGACGATTATCGGCATAACTTTTCTGGCGGTCTTATGTTGTTCTGATTCTTTCATGGATCTATTAATCTTTTCAGAAGTTTCTTGAACAATCTCAGGACCCGTTAACTATTTTTCTTCTACTTCATTCCAACACAATGGCGTTCGATATTTACGTCCATACAATAATTCATACGGTGCTGCTTGGATGATGGAATGGTAACTGTTATTATATGCAAACTCTATCAACGGCAAATGATCTTCCCACGATCCCCCGAAGTCTATGATACAACTTCTCAACACATCCTCGAGAGTTTGGATAGTTCTTTCACTTAGCCCATCAGTTTGCGGATGATAGGTTGTACTCTATCGAATTTCAAATCCCAAAGCTTTCTGCAAACTCTCCAAAAACCTTGAAGTGAAACGACTATCTCTATCAGAGATAATAGATAGTGGAAAACTGTGCCTGGTTACAATCTCTTTAATATAAATCTGTGCCAGCTTTTCTAAAGACTATCCCTTTTTTATAGGTAGAAAATACGCAGATTTAGATAGACGATCAACAATTACCCAAATTGCGTCGTACCCCTTTGGAGTTCGAGGTAACTTCATGACGAAATCTGTTGTAATGTGACCCCACTTCCACACAGGAATCTCCAAAGATTGAAGGCTATTATATGGCTTTTGATGCTCAATCTTAACCTGTAGACATGTTATACACTGTTCCACATATCTAGCTATGTCTCTCCTTAATCCGGGCCACCAATAAAAAGATTTCAAATCTCTGTACATCTTATTGGTACCCGGGTGAATAAAGTATCGGGACTTATGGCTTTCATTTAGTATAATATTCTGGATATCCCCAAAACATGGTACCCAAATTCGCCCTTGAAAGCATATAATTCCTTCATTGTTCACTTCTAGAGTCGAATCATCTTACCCAATCTTTCTGACTTGACGAAATCTTCTTTCATGGATTCTTTCTGACATCTCAGAATTTCTTTATGAGTATCAGGGACTAAATTTATTCTCATCGCCACAGCTTTAATAGTCCCACTCCTTTCTTTTCTACTCAATGCGTCAGCTACCACATTGGCTTTCCCTTGGTGGTAGAGGATTTCACGATCAGAATCATTAATGAGTTCAATCCATCGACGTTGTCGCATACTTAGTTCTTTTTGGCTGAACAGATGTTGTAGACTTTTATGATCAGTGTAAATTTGGCACTTTGTTCCTAAAGATAATGCCTCCAAATTTTCAAAGCAAACACTACCGCTGCTAATTCCATATCATGAGTTGGATACTGCTTCTCATGATCCTTCAATTGTCATGACGCATATGAAATCACCTTTCCTCTTTGCATCATAACACATCCCAATCCCAGTTTTGAAGCATCACTATATACTACAAAATCTTTTGATCCATCTGGTAGGGTCAACATCGGGGCACTACAGAGATGATCTTTTAGTAGTTGGAAAGCTTTTCGTTGTTCTTCCTCCCACTGAAATTCAACGTTCTTCCGAGTCAATTTGGTCAATGGCACGACTATTTTAGAAAAGTCCTAAATAAATTTACGATAATAGCCTGTCAATCCGAAAAATCTTTGGATTTCTGAAGGAGTCTTCGGAGCTTCCCACTTTTCAGTTACTTCTATTTTAACTGGATCTACCTTCACCCCTGCTTCTGATATAACATGACCCAAAACCTGAACATCCTTTAACTAGAGTTCATACTTGGACAATTTTGCATACAAATTTTCTCTTTTCAGCAATTCCAGTATCAATTGATGATGTTCTGCATGCTCCCTTTCGGTTTTAGAGTACATAAGGATATCATCGATAAATACAATAACAAATTTATCAAGATATTCCTTACATACCTTATTCATTAAATCCATGAAGGCAGCGGGCGCATTAGTTAAGCCGAATGGCATAACTAAGAATTAATGATGCCCCTACCTAGTTTGGAAAGTTGTTGTAACGATGTCTTCCTCTCTGACCTTTAGCTGGTGATACCCTGACCTTAAGTCGATCTTGGAGAAATAACTCGCTCCCACCAGTTGATCAAATAAGTCATCAATCCTTGGCAAAGGGTACTTGTTTTTTATTATCAGCTTATTTAATTCATGATAATCTATACACATTCGCATAGATCCATATTTCATTTTAACAAAGATGACCGGAGCACCCCAAGGTGAAGTGCTAGGTCGAATGAATCCTTTATCAGTTAAATCCTTCAACTGAGCAACCAATTTCTTCAGTTCTGACGGAGCCAATCGGTACGGCGCCTTAGGTACTGGTGCTGCCCCTAGTATGAGATCAATTCTAAATTCGATAACTCTGTCCGGCGGTAATCTAGACAAATCTGTTGATCCCAGATCTCTCAATAACACTTATAATCTAGTTATGAATAACCAAATTATAATGATTTTATGAAGAAAGTTTAAGAAGACTCAAAATTAATATATGAATATTAAAGAACAATTTGAGCTTCAAAGGTTTTACTTTATGGAATAATAAGACGTAAAACACAAAGAGGACTTTTCACGTAT
>NW_020200686.1:0-11675 GCF_001531365.2 Cynara cardunculus var. scolymus | reverse complement strand
CTAATCTAATCACATATGAAGAACAGACACTAATCTATAAGAAAAACATCAAATTCCAAATTTTCATTGGATGATGAATTTTTTGTACAAGACTGGAAGCAAATTTACATCAAGGCAAAAATAAACAAAAAATCCATCTCTTCAAGGATTACCCGAGTATATTTCTCTAAAGCACAGGAGTAATCTTCTGTATGCAATCACCATTGAGATTTCTTGAATGAGATGGTTTCCCTCATCCCTTGGCACGTGGCTTCTGCCTAGTCTGTCTCTAATATTTTTYTGAAACCATTCAAGTGATTCGGTTGAGTACTTGAAGGCTTCAGACATTCTAAAGAACTTTTTCACCCCAAACTCATTATTGTAAACAAGTCCGAGCTCGGGTTGAGACAAGACAGAGGCAGAGCGTATCTCCTGCAGGCCCTGGAATTCTTCATTTGGTGGAGCACAGGATAGCCTCTCAATGCCCAGCCTTAGCGTAATTTCGAAGTCTGTTTTCACTCTTAGCTTTACCAGGGACTCCATTGTCTTTACTATCGCTCAATTTGCCATTCCAAACCTTATCCCGTGATCCTGCCTCTGAGCTGTATAGGCATATAATTCGATTAAGTCATATGGGTTGAGATTGATGAGATCATTTTCGTTGAACACGCTAATGATCTTATGGGCTCTCTCCACGGTGAACTCAATGTATCTGATAGCTTGGTTGGTGAAGGATTTTATCTTTAAGTCCATGACTCTCCTTATTCCTTCATTCGAGAAGACAACTTGCGGATCTTGAGTAGTTTGTCTGACGAAACGATGGTGTAGGAGATCCATTGATTCGGGCGATAGAGTTAGAGGATTTGTTGACAAATTTCCATCGTGATCATGGTACATGTATTGATGGATATTTTCCATCATTACTGGTTCCCTGGGTGGCTCTTGAGGTCTTCCCCTCATCGACTCCATCTACTGAATAATTTCGTCCACTAGGCCTGTTGAAGGATGCCTTGAGGAAGAGGGAACATCCGCTTGCACCATTGGTTGTGTTTGGGTTGGTTGGGTTGCGGTTATTATAGGTTCTTGTTGTTGGGGTGATGAAGGTTGGGTTGTAATGGGCTCTAGTTATAAGGGTGAAGAAGGTAGGGTTATTGTAGGCTCTGGTTGTATGGGTGAAGAAGGTTGGGTTTTAGTAGGCTCTGGTTGTACGGGTGGAGAAGGTTGGGTTATGGTAGGCTCTGGTTGTGGAGAAATGATGAAAGGTTGAGTTGTGCGGGGTGCTGGTGAGGGGGTTAAGGGTAGGTTTATATTTGGTGTAGGAGAAAAGGGTTGATGTGTTTATGGAGTGGTTGGTTCTTCATCGGTTGAGGAACTCAACACGATGGGTTCTGGGGTTGTAGCCAAGGAAACCTGGATATGCGGTTGATCATCAGAGGGCAAGGCCTCTGGTTCCCTTGGTTGGGTTTCTTGAGGTGAAGGTTGGTTTGGTGCTGGTTGCTGTGGTGCAGCGGATGTTGAAGTGTATGCAGCCGCCGCCTCTTTCTCCCCCTCACGAGAGCCAAGGCCTTGATCCTCGGGGTCTTGGTCATCGTGGCGCCTTCTTTTCCTTGGGCGGCTGCTTGAGCAAGAGGCTTGAGACCTCTTCTTCTTCTTCTTCTTGTTCTTCCTGAGGGATGTAAGATACTCCCTCAGGGCTGTCTTTCTGGTGGTCTTCTTCATTGAACGAAGGAGAGTTGATGTACGTCGTTGTTCATCGACCATCGTTTTAGTGAGAGCCCTTGTTGGTTGGATGGCTCGATGAACAAACTTTGCGCTGATCTCGTTGAAAGAGGAGACCAGCGCTCTTGATAGTGCCTGAAGGTCTGCCTTTGTGGCAAAGTCGGTGGTGGAGGTGGAGGTTGTAGGTTGTGAGGATGGTGGAGGTGGAAGTTGGTGGGGGAATAGGGAGGTTGGCGATTAGATTTTTCACCTCTACAGTGAAGGAAGAGAAGGCTTCATCGAATGAGGGGCCTACAGAGGGAGGAGGTGGTTGAGGGGTGGGTTGGGGTATTTGGGCAAGGATGGCAGCGGGTAGTTGGGTGAGAGTGTCTTGGATGGTTGTTATTTGGTGGGTGAGGGTGGTAAGGGTTTCATCGATTGAAGAAGTGGAATGTTGAGAAGGTTTGGGAAGTTGAGAGATGATGGAGGATGGTAGTTGATGAAGATGGCAAGTGATGGTTTGTACTTGGGAAATAATGTATGTGTGGTTCTCATCGGTCTCAGTTGCCTGAGCCGTGAGGGTGGCAAGGGATTGGAGAAGGACTTGGTTGCGTTGGGTGGCTAGGGATGAGAGGGTGTTATGATGTTGGGTGATAGTTTATTGGAGAATTTGGAGGCGGGAAGAGTTGGTTTGGGTTTGGGTATCGATCTGGTTTAGATGTCGTTGAAGAATGGCAAGGGATTGGTGGAGGTCAGAGGTATCAGGTGAGGGTTATTTTTCCACCAGCCTTTGTATGAGGAGTTTAAGGTCATCCAAGGACCGCGTCACTTTGTCAACATAGGCTTGGAACTCAGCCTTAGTGACTAGATCTGCTAGTTGGGTAACCCCTACAGCAATAAATGCTGCAGGTTGGGCCTCTATTCCTGAGGCGCCTTCTTGGCCTTGTGTGAAGGCAGGCCTTGAAGGACTTCCATCATGTCCTTGATAGCCTTCAAGAGAAGAGCTATCTCGTGATGTTGGGACATCCTCTTCCTCTTCCTCAGCTTCAGAGGATGAGTAAGTGAATCGAATGTGTGTTCCCTTCGATAGAATAAATATCGAGGGAAGGGGTGCACGAAACGAAGATCGCTCTGAATGATCTATGGGTCAATATCAGAAGCAACGAATGCTTCGGTGTGTGTGGGGGGTTGTCGCGAGCCCTGAGGCGAAGGGGCTCTTCTTTCTTCATCACCTCTCTGTTGAGAGAGGGGTGATGGATGATGAGGTTCCTCGGCTTGATCATCTCCAGAGGCCCGAAGGATGACCTCTGGATGGCTGGCTTGGGTTGGGATTGGACTCGGGCGTCTTTTTTCAATATCCCTTCAAAATGCAAAATGTAAAAAGTAATGAAAAACAGTAAGTGATGAAGAACCAGAAGATCGATGAAGACATCTGTAACACCCTTATTTTCATTCAAGAGAAATGTTACGTAATCTGAAACCTTTTCCTTCCATGAATGCACCCAAAAGATGGCTAATTTAAAACCATTTAAACTATTACAKCKGAAGTCTTTAAATCGTYAAACTKAACTCAAGTTCTAACCCACTTACTTTTGGGGTTGAGTTACAAAAGATCATTAYAGTGCATTTTAGACAAAAGACTAAATCAAGATGACAGTAAGCAAGTCCCTATGCCTGTCCTTTGCCTGTAACCGTCCTCGAACTACCTGGGCCTGAGATGCATACTATAGTCAGCTTATAAAGCTCAGTGAGTTCATGGTTTTCGTGCATAAATCGTTGTACGTCATACATTTCAACTTGTAAACTTTATACCAACTTGTAACATGCAATTTCTGTAAAATATGCAATACTGAACAAATGAGATTTCATGATTTAACTGTCGGGTATGAGTCATTTAGTCACTGGCATTCCCTGAGTCGTCTGCTCTGCTCCTATCTAGACACTCATTACTGGGTCGTGCCACTTGTCATGTTACCTATAGTCACTGGCATTCCCTGAGTTGTCCGACCTGTACCTGTCTCGACACTCATTACTGGGTCGTTCCACTTGTCATGTGACTTCTTGGTCAAATGCTCACCCACTAGAACTGATCAAACTTTGATATAGAAAACATGCTAGAGTTATTCGAAAACTGATTTAAACACATAGCATGCAACTGWTCATAMATCGTCATACATGTAAAACACATCATGTATGTAACGGAAACATCATGCATTTGTATCATCATCATATAAATTGTATAATGCTTGAAAATAAATTTATACGTAGGTATGCATCYCAGTGTAAGTCTCATGAAGACTCACCTGATAATGTAGATTGCTTATCTAATGCTGCTGACTGGCAACCTACAATTTATARTAGCATATAGCATATAAATGATTAATTTCTCCCAAAGGCTACATAAAAGTCAACTTACGGTCAACTACGTTGGCTAGGGTCAACCTTGGTCAACTATGCTTAAATGCTCCTTACATCAATCAAAATTATAGAAACGTGAGTTCCAACATAAGGTGTATTGTCTAGCTATATATCTTAAAATGACTAAGTCTGCCTCTGTGAACGACCAGAGCCTCTGGTGGTATTGACAGAGCCTCAGGGCTCTTAAGTCCTTCAGGACCAGAGCCCCTCTGGTTGTATACCATTCTTGGAAAATATTTAGTAACCCGTCCATCGATCCTCTGGTTCTAAATCACACTTAGAAAATATTTGTATTCAGGACCAGAGCCCCTCTAGTCTCTCTTCCAGAGCTTCTGGTCTTCATGACCAGAGCCTCTGGTTCTAAACCACACTTAGGAAATATTTCGACACAGGACCAGAGCCCCTCTAGTCTCTCTTCCAGAGCTTCTGGTCTTCATGACCAGAGCCTCTGGTTCTTAGTCACACTTAGAAAATATTTCAACGCAGGACCAGAGCCCCTCTGGTCTCTCTTCCAGAGCTTCTGGTCTTCACGACCAGAGCCTCTGGCTCTTAATCATACTTAGAAAAATATTCAATACTAAGGGACAAAGCCCCTCTGGTCTCTCTCTCTTTTCATATAGAGCCTTCCAGAGCCCTCTGGTTCTCGCAACCAGAGCCTCTGTTGACATAATCTGGTACAGAGCTCGTCACAGAGCTCTCACAACCTAATACAAAACTCATGCAGAGTTTCTAACACWTTACAGASCTCTCATGCAGAGCTTCTRTATGTCCTCCTCTACGTGGTTTTACAGTGTGACAGTGTGCTTRCTATTTGAAATCTAAACCTTGAATCGAACCTTAAAACMAAGGTTTGGACGTGAGCCTTCCAGGGTTCTTTACAGGACCAAAGACATAGCTAAACATTTTATCAACATAAGATTTSGTCGAGTATTTACCTCTAAACGACGGGAAGTAGGGGGTTTCGTTCCTGGTTAGAACTYTGGTTCCTCCCTCTCTCAAGCTCGACGACTTCTTCCTCTTCTTTTCAAAAGGCTAACAGCCCTAAACCGGTACCCTTAATTTATACCCAAGTGATTTGGCTTATTAGTTGACCAAATCTACAGAATCCCGTGTTTGAGGCTGTGAACTGCCCTCTGCATGCACGTAGGTGGCAGTTTCCTCAAAGGAGCCAGGCAATGCATGCGCCCTCTTCTGCCCTTCCTAACGAGGACAGCAAGCATCCCTCTTAGGGAGGGCCTTTAGCCGTGCCCAATTAAACAAGATTTAACTTATTCCATTTTGTTTTTGATTTAACATATTCAAACTTTCAACTTGATAATATATATATATATATATATATATCCATATAAAAGAATAATAATAAAGATGTATTATTTTATTCCTTGAAATTTTGGGTTTTACAACTCTTCCCTCCTTCAAGAAATTCCGTCCTCGGAATTAACACTTGCTAAAATAACTGGGGATACTTAGATTTCATTTCTCCTTCGGGCTCCCACGTCATTTCTGCGCCCTTATGGAATTTCCACTTAACTAACACCAATGGTATACTTTTGTTTCTTAGTCTTTTCGTCTTCTTATCCAATATACCAATTGGCTCTTCCACATAAGCGAGTTTGTCGTTAACCTCAATATCTTCCAAATCCAAAACAGCTGACTCATCAGCTAGACACTTTCGCAAGGTTGACACATGGAAGGTATTGTGAATACTTCCTAATTCCTCTGGTAGCTTTAACCGATAAGCAACTGCTCCTACTCTTGCTGATAACTCAAACGGTCCGATATACCGTGGACTTAGCTTGCCTTTCTTTCAAAATCTTACGAACCCTTTCCATGGTGATATTTTCAACAAGACCTTATCACCCACTTGGAATTCCAAAGATCGACGCCTTCTATCCGCATAACTCTTTTGTCTATCTTGCGCAACCTTTAACCTTTCTCTGATTTGTACTATCTTATCAGATGTCTGTTGGACTAACTCGGGTCCAGATAATTGTCCTTCTCCAATGTCTGCCCAACAAATTGGAGTTCTACACTTACGGCCATATAACGCTTCAAATGGTGCCGCCTTGATGCTTGAATGATAACTATTGTTATAAGCAAATTCTATCAATGGGAGGTGGTTGTCCCAACTACCTCCAAAGTCAATTACAGAGGCTCTCAGCATATCTTCTAGTGTTTGTATTGTCCTCTCACTCTGACCATCAGTTTGAGGATGATATGCAGTACTCATGTTCAATCGCGTTCCCATTTCTTGTTGAAAGCTTGACCAAAACCTCGAGGTAAACCTAGCATCTCTATCTGAGACAATGGAGATTGGCACCCCATGTCTTGACACAATTTCATTGACATAGAGTTGGGCCAATCTTTCTAATGTATACTTGTCACTGATCGGCAAGAAATGAGCGGATTTTGTCAATCGGTCCACAATCACCCATACGGCATCGTGTCCCTTTACCGTCCTTGGAAGTTTGGTGACGAAATCCATGGTGATCATATCCCACTTCCAGACTGGGATTTCCATATGTTGCAACATTCTCGATGGTTTTTGATGTTCGGTCTTCACTTTCAAGCACGTCAAACATTTTCCCACGTAGCTAGCTACGGTTCTTTTCATGCCGGGCCACCAATAGCTTTCCTTTATGTTCTTGTACATCTTATTACTACCTGGGTGCATAGTGTATTTGGACTTATGTGCTTCACCATCACTATATTTCTTAGATCCCCCAAACTAGGAATCCAAATCCGATTCCCATGCCTATATATTCCATCTGGTCCAGCTGTCAAAGTCTTGATTTGCCCAATCATTCTTTCCTTCTTAATGTTTGACTCGTGTAAAGCTTCCTTCTGGACATCCCGTATCTGGTCTAGAAGCTCCACTTTAACACTCATCCACATGGCTCGAACCCTGATTGGTCCGTTTCTCTCCTTCCTACTTAGTGCATCGGCAACTACATTTGCCTTGCCTGGATGGTAGTGAATCTCACAATCATAATCCTTAAGTAGTTCCATCCACCTTCTTTGCCTCATATTTAGCTCCTTTTGATCAAACAAGTATTTAAGACTCTTATGATCGGTATAGATCATGCACTTGGTGCCGTATAAATAGTGTCTCCAGATTTTTAGCGCGAAGACAACAGCTGCTAATTCCATGTCGTGAGTTGGGTATCTCTTCTCATGTTCTTACAACTGTCGTGATGCGTATGCAATGACCTTGCCTCGTTGCATTAGCACACAACCGAACCCCATTTTTGACGCATCGCTATATACGACGAAATCTTCTACTCCTTCTGGTAGGGATAAGACCGGTGCAGTGCTTAGTTTCTCCTTAAGTATCTGGAACGCTTCTTCTTGTTTCGTTCCCCAATCAAACCTAACCGACTTCTTAGTCAACGTCGTCAAAGGCGTTGCTATTTTGAAGAAATCCTAGATGAACCTTCGGTAATACCCAGCTAGGCCTAGAAAACTTCAGATCTCCAATACTGACTTTGGCGATTCCCAATTCATAACTGCATCAATCTTAGCCGGGTCCACCTTGATTCCTTCTGCGTTGACTACGTGACCGAGAAATTGTACCTCATGCAACCAAAACTCACATTTTGAGAATTTGGCGTACAATTGCTCCTTTGCTAGCAGTTCAAGGATCAATCTTAAGTGTTGCTCATGCTCCTTCTTATTTTTCGAATAGATCAAAATGTCATCTATAAAGACTATGACAAATTGGTCCAAATACGGTCCACAAACCCGATTCATTAATTCCATGAATGCCGCAGGTGCGTTTGTTAATCCGAACGGCATTACTACAAACTCGTAGTGCCCGTATCGAGTCCTAAAAGCGGTCTTTGATACGTCTTCTTCTCGAACCTTCAACTGATGGTAACCTGATCTCAAATCGATCTTTGAGAAACAGCTGGCTCCTTGCAGCTGATCGAAAAGGTCGTCGATCCTTGGCAATGGATATCTGTTCTTTATCGTGATTTTGTTCAGTTCCCGATAATCGATGCACATCCTCATCGTGCCGTCTTTCTTCTTGACGAATAAAATTGGTGCTCCCCATGGCGACGAGCTTGGCCTAATAAATCCTTTATCTAAGAGCTCCTGCAATTGATTCATCAGCTCTTGCATTTCGGTTGGGGCTAAACGATAAGGTGCCCTTGCGATCGGTGCCGCACCTGGTACCAGATCAATTCGGAACTCTACCTGACGTTCTGGGGGTATTCCTGGTAACTCATCCGGAAATACTTCCGGGTAGTCCCTTACTACCGGTACATCTTGTATTGCTTTCTTTTCGAGCTTGGCGTCGATGGCGTATGCCAAGTAAGCTACGCAACCCTTCCGCAGACACTTATTTGCCTTAATGGCATTGATCAGCCCTACGCAACCCTTCTTTCGATCACCGTAAACCTGGATCGTTTCTCCTTGCGAAGTTTGAATCTTGACCATCTTTTTATTGCATACTATTTGTGCATGATTGGCGGATAGCCAGTCCATTCCCAAGACTACATCAAAACCTCCTAGGCTCATTGGCATAAGCTTAACAGGGAAATCCTTCCCATCTATAACGATTTTGCATTCATCAAATACTTCGTCTACCTTACACTGACTACCGTTGGCTGTTTCTTAAGTGTAGGTTTTATCTAGCCTACAGGCACTCTTATCCAGATAGTGGCAGAAAGCAGTAGACACAAAACTACCATTCGCACCCGAATCAAATAACACATGTGCATACACATTGTTGATAGGGAACATACCAGATACGACGTCGGGTGTTTCCTTGGCCTCTTCCAAAGTCATGTTGTAAGCTCGGCCGTGTCCCTTAGGTAGCTCCTTCCTACCTTTCGGTCTTCTTCCAAACCCGTTATTCCCTGTGTTCCCGTGGGGTGTCGCACCATTGCGACGTTTTGGACAGTCAGGGCGCAAATGTCTCGTAGCTCTGCATTCATAACATGTCCTTCCTTTCGGGCATTCTCGTGCGTTATGCCCCGGTTTGTCACACCGGTAGCACGTCAAGCTCCCCGCTCTGCACTCTCCCTTGTGCCTCTTGTTGCATTTGCTACATGGAGGAATGGTGAGTTCCTCGCTTCGGGTTTTTGTCGGAGTCGGAATCCATTTGGATTTCTTGTGGAACTTGCTCGATCCTTCCCATCTTCTCTTCGTATCTCTTCTATCACTACCTTCTTTAGCGTTGTTCTCTTCCGCCACCTTTGCCATCTCCACTGCTTGTACGAACGTGGCTGGTTTAGTCATGTCCACATACCGCTTGATCTCGATTTTTAAGTCATCCTTGAAACGGCCTATCTTTCTCTCTTCGGTGGCCACCTGATATTTGGCGAACCTTGCCTTTTCAAGAAACTCGTTGACATATTCTTGTACTGACAACGATCCTTGCTTCAACCTCAGAAATTCGGATTCTAGCTTATTCACCTCTATTTGCGAGCAGTACTTATCCATCATCATCTTCTTCATTTGCTCCCATGTCATGGCAGCAATCTCCTCATCACCTCTGACTGCGCACTCAGTCTCCCACCAGTGTAGTGCATAGTCCACAAAGGTCGTAGCAGCATAAGTTACCTTTTGTTCTTTCGTGCATCTACAAATTTTGAAACAGCTTTGCATCTTGGCTATCCAGTTCATCAGGCCAACTCGGCCTTCTATTCCTTTAAACTCCTTTGGCCCGATGCCCTTGAATGTTTTGAAGATGCATCCTCTCTCTTTTGCTGCCAACTCGGTGATCCCCATGATGGGCGATTCTTCCTTCTCCTTGACAGATACTTCCACATTCCCGGTGGCTTGAGTGTTCTCATGTTGAACACTTTCTTCCCTTCCTTTTTCACTATCCTTAAATCGGTCGCCTAACATTTCCTTAAGCATGTCTGGCAATGTGTCCCGGAGGACTTGTGCCATCTGCTCCGCCATTGTTTCCTTCGTGAGAGGAAATTCTTCCCCTTGATCCCCTTGGCTCCTACCGATAGCCAAACTAGCTGGCGCGGATGGGGTCGTACTCGAATTAGCGGCTCGGGCACTTCCGCGACCTCGACCCTGGGCCCGTGTCCGTCCCCAAACTGCTGGTGGGGCTAAGCCATTAATGCCTCCCTCATTGAGAGCGTTCCTTGTTGATCCACGAGAAACCATACTGATAATATAGGGTACTATTGCTTTAGTAAGGTTCTAAAGTCAACATAATTCATTCCATTCATATATAAATAATCACTATGTATAGGCGAAATGCATAATAAGAAATTYGCGTCGAAAATTTCGTAATGCTCAAAAGATATATTTATATTCCATGTCAATAAAATCCCGGGGAGAGAGATATTACAAATCCCATTTACCTACAAAAGATGGGATTCACGAAATCCTGACATATCACTTAATCATGTGATTGTTCAAAAAGAAATCTATTGATAGCTTGGTCAGCTATCTAGACCTTCACTGTTATACTCAAAAGATTTCTCTCCCTCTCCTTCCAAAAAGACTCTAAGTCTAGAACTGATCGGCTGGGTAATAAGGGAGATAAGGGTCCCTCAACCACTGCTCATAGGATGTAGATGGTAGGGAACGCCACAACACACTAGCCCTTGGGCCATTTCTGATGCATCGAACCCAGTTGGAGAGATAGCCCTTTACTATGCCCGCATAATCTATGGTCACTCTTTTATAGAAGCGAACCCGGTCCTTGATTCTGGTGCCTACGGGGCGAGTAGCAATCCTTCGTTCTTGTTCAAATCAGGGCATGACACTGGTCCGACAAATCGGCATTTTCTTCAGTCAACTCGATTAGGGCTCCTCCTTGTTCGACATGTGCCCGCTGAAGATTGTTCAACCACTCATTTAGTCTAGTGTTGTCATCTACGGTTCGGGTCAACCTCTCCCTTAGCCTTGTGTTTTCGCCTCCAGGGCCTCTATAGTTTCCATCATGTCCTCACGCGTCGGGGTGCGGGGAGTGTAGTCCATCGATGGTTCGGATGTGGTCCTCCTCCCGCTGGGCTCTTGTGACGACACCTCACAGGCGTTGGCCAGACTATCACTTCTGGATCGGGAGCGGGAAACATGACTGCCGCTGGGGCGGCGATTGTCAACGGGTCCCCTATTTGGTCCTAGCCCGTGCGGTGTCCTACGTGCTCCGTAACCACGCCCGCGACCGCGTCTGATAGATCTGGTGTGGATGGTGTGCACCATTTTTCCTACAATTTAAAAAGGATCACTAAGTCGAGTAGCGATGTAGGATCAAGCTTGATCGCATGCTAAGCAACGCTACTACACAATGAACATGTACTTCTAATAATCTTCTCAGTTTAAGCTTAAGCTAAGTAAATCTTAACCTCTTTACCTTAAACTAAGGCTCTAACAATCTTCTCAGTTTAAGCTTAAGCTAAGCAAGTTTTAGCCTAATTACCTTAAACTAAAGYWCTAACAATCTTCTCAGTTTAAGCTTAAGCTAAGCAAGTTTTAGCCTAATTACCTTAAACTAAAGCTTTGATACCAACTTGTAACACCCTTATTTTCATTCAAGAGAAATGTTACGTAATCTGAAACCTTTTCCTTCCATGAATGCACCCAAAAGATGGCTAATTTAAAACCAT
>NW_020200685.1:113548-142585 GCF_001531365.2 Cynara cardunculus var. scolymus | reverse complement strand
CAAATAAAAGATCAACTTTTACAAATTTAACCAAATCCAGAATTCTTGATTCTGGACAGAAACTTAAGTTACATAAAATGATCAAATAAAGTGACTTCAARAATGAGATAAATTCCCATCTTTTTATATGATTTATAGCACTAAGTTATAGTCATCATGACCAAATTTCATGTATTTTGGGCATGAGATGATGATTCAAATAATTTATGCAATGCAACATATCACAATTGAAATGGTAGATTGCACCAGGTTAGTAAAACACTTATTAAATGAGTTCTACTAGGTGTTATGCAGAAATTCAAGTTGGAGTGAAAACCTAACACTTATACGAAACTTTTAAACTAAAAATCCCTCATTTTGGATGAGTTGAGAGGAAAATATGATACCTTAAAGTCACATGCATACATCTGTCATTAGTTGACAGATTGCACACTTGACTTAAATAAATAGGTTCATGCCTCAAAACATCATATTTTTTATTGAAACTGGATTCAAATGAATCCTAACTCATAAAAGAATGTTTTAGAAGAAGAATAATACATTGAAAACAAGTAAATAGAAAGATATTAACATTCAAAGTCAGAGTTACCTACTGGTGGTTTCACAGTTTGCACACCTACAGAGTTTTAGGTGCTTGGAGATCAAAACTCCATAATTTTCTGTGATTCCACTTGCATGTATGAGGCAACCCACAAAATTAACTCTCAAAAGAAGAATAATTCTTTTTCATTGAGTTATGAGAGAGATATGATCGATGGAAAATATATATACAAATCTGTCAGAATCGGACAGATTGCATGTTCATCTTATTTTGAGTAATTAAAACCTCAAATCACCACAATATTGAGTGAAATCGGTGGCATTTGAAAGGTAACTCATTAAAATAATATCCAGAAGAAAAATCAACAATTTTGGATGATTATCTAAAGAGTTATGACTATTCAAAGTAGGGTTTACCTACTGAAAAACTCTCAGATACATATATACAATGTTTTGAGTATTTGGGGGGTCAAAACTCAATATTTTTGAGTGAAACCAAATGCATTGAAACCCCAACTCAGTAAATAAACTTTTAAATGAAACCTCATGACATTTTAACAAGCCATATACAAGATATGGACGATTTGGACACAAGCACAGAATCTGTCAGCCCCAGAATATGAAGTTTTTAAGAAATAAACCACATAAAATCATGATTTCTTCCTACCTTTTTGAGTTCTAATATTTGGGTCATGGATTACCACCATCAAATAAACATTTTTACGTGTTTTTGGTGTATAATCTCACCTTGAGACTCAACATTTTCAAAACATATAGAAAAGAGGATAAAGAATGTAATAAAGTGAGTTTTTCTCCCAAAAACATACAAGAAAAGATGAAAGGATGAATGCATTACCTTGTTTGATGATGGAATGAATGTTGTATCTTCAAAATCTTGACAAAATGATGAAGATGGATGGAGAAATCGGCTTGAATGGATGAAGGAAGATGAAAATGACTCTTAAGTTTTCTAGGGAGAGTTATGAGAGAATTTTTGAAATTTGAATGAGTGTATTATGAGGATTAAAGGAAAATGAAGTTATTTATATGTGGGAGGAGGAAGTAGAGGAGGAAGGGGCCGGCCATGGAGGGCCCAACCCAAACCTCAAATATTTTTTTGTTTTTTTATAAAAACTATGCCCAAAATGCACAAAAGCCCAATTTCTCAATTTTGACATTTTTCTTCATTCTAAAAGCCCACGATGACTAAATTTATTTAAATAGAAAGGTTTTATATTTAAAACACTAAAACTTAGTGTTTTATATATATTGGGTATAAATTAGAGCATTTGGTACTGTATAGGACGTTTCAGATAATTTCGGACCGGAACCAGACTTTCTAAGCAACTGCCGAAAATTCGTAAAAATTTTCAACTAAACTAATCTAGCTAACTCCTAATCTATAAATTAACTTCAATAACACTAATATAATCTTAATAAAAGCTAACCTGAGATTTCGAATTTGACTGCTGTCACAGAAATCATCTTCCAAATTTCTTACTGCAGCTTCAGGACAATACTGCATTTTAAACTTAACCACAAATTCTTCCCACTGCATGGTTTTCAGAATATTCAGATCTGAACTGGACAGAACTTCCCACCAATACAAAGCACTTGATCTTAAACGAGATACAGCAAACATGACTTTGTCCTCTTCTGTACTTTTACTGATTTGCAGACTCAGTTCTATTTCTTTAAGCCAACACATAGCTTTAACAAGATCACACTCACCAGAAAACTTAGGAGGTTTACAAGAAAGAAACATTCTGATATCTCCTCCTTTTTGTACTGAAGACGAAGTAAGGGTACAGATATACCAGTTATTGGTGTACTAGCTCCGGCTTCCTCCTGATAATCGGAAATTCTTACCACTTCTTGATTATTTTGGGCTGTACGTGCCAACAAATTTACTAAACTTTCTTGGAACTTTCCCAACTCTGTTGCCAACATTTCCTGGGTAATATATCCGGGATCAGGAATGTTGTGTCCACCCCATGCCCTTCCTCTTCCATGACCAGACATTGAACTTTCTTCAGCCGACGGTTCCTGTTCTTTTCTAGTACCTCTACCTCTTCCTCGACCCCTGCTACAACTTCGCGTTTCTATTGTCATCACATTTTCCGGGTCCCCTCCTTGTGTTACGTTTCTTCTTCCCCGATCTCTTCCATAACCTGTAGAGGTCCTTTCTGATTGATTGGGATTATCTGCCAGTTCTCAGTGTATAACTCTTTCTGTCATATTTAAACACACATGAATATTTTCATAATCTAAACATAATAATACATTCATCCTCAAGTCTATCCATAACTCATATTATATCAGTCATGTATAATCTATCTTTCTCATAATAGGTTCAGCTATAACATATTCTCATGTTCATAGACCCAGTGAAACCTATTATCATAACTTCCGCACCTCTAGTTTAAGTCTAAGTATTTTGCAAATACCTAGATCCCTTAAACTATGGCTCTGATACCAACTTTAACAACCCCCATATTCTATATACCGATAATCCACATATATATACTCATAACACAGAATGTAATATCATTTACAAAACATGTGTTAAACAAAAAGTCTCTTGAATACATTTATGAGCAACTAAATGTCATTCATTCTAAACTTTTCCCTTGCCTTTATCTTGCGAGGTATGATGACCTGCAAAACAAGTTAGTCCAACAACTGAGCGTTAGACCTAAAAGGTCTAGTGAATGTATAAATCTCAAACAAATAACACACTTTCCAAACTATCAGTTCAGAATCAAACCTATTTAGATACATATACTTATTTATTTCTCTTGTGGTTACACCGCCATTACATCTTTCTCGTAGTTACACTGCCATTTCATCTCTCTCGCAGTTACACTGCTATTACATCTCTCTCGCGGTTACACCGCCATTACATCTCTCTCGTGGTTACACCGCCATTACATCTCTCTCACGGTTACACCGCCATTACATCTCTCTCGTGGTTACACCGCCATTACATCTTCCTCGCGGTTACATCGCCATTTAATCTCTCTCGCGGTTACACCACCATTACATCTCTCTCGTGGTTACACCGCCATTACATCTCTTTCGTGGTTACACCGCCATTACATCTCTCTTGCGGTTACACCGCCATTACATCTCTCTTCTTAATTATATCAACAAAAAATTCTAACACATTATCCAGATTTGAAGTCCGGTCAACCTTGTCTGGATACGAAGTCCGGACAAACACTTAGAATATTAAGAAGGTTACATCGACCATGCCTTGAGCGGTTTAGCTTTAAGTCGGTTAACACATGAGCGATTTAAAGAGAATTCGGTTGTCCCTTGAGCGGTTTAAAAACATATCCGTTCAACACTTGAGCGATTTAGTAGTTATACGGTCATAACTTGACCGGTTTAGGTAGATATCCGGTCATAACTTGACCGGTTTAGGTGGAGTCCGCAGGATATATATCATGTTCATAATAAGACAATTCAAAATAGAAATGAATTCAATGCAAATCTTTAATATTCAAGCATACAATACTCACCTTATATTGATCGGATTAACTCTTCTGCCTTTACTCTCAATATATGAAGAAGATTCTCTAAAAAATCCACCCTTTATCTTTAACATACACTTGCTATTTATAGCAAGTGTATGGCCGTCTTCTATAAGAGTCGGCTATACACACCCTAATATCTTCACATATCTCACACAATTATATATATATATATATATATATATTAAAATCTCAAATTAAACTTGTAACCTGAATATTACAGAAAATATGATAATTCCCTATGTGTATATCTTCATGAAGATTTGCTGATCATATGTATAGTTTTGGTAGATGAAACTTAATTAGTACAAGAATTGTATTTTGAATTTTTGAATCATGTATTTTGTAATGGTAGATTCTTGTACTGAGGGACCTATGTGGTGTACAAACATGTATTTCTTGTGAATGAAGTATATGTTACATGCAATGTGTGGTATGGTGTAACACCCCATACCACACAATGCATGTAACACATACTTCATACAAAAGAAATACATGTTTATATCTCACATTGGTCCCTTAATACAAGAATCTACCAGTATAAAATACATGGTCTAAAAATTCAAAATACAAATTCTTGTACTAATCTACGTTAATCTACCAAAACTATACATATCATCATCCATTCTTCATACATGTAAACATATAGAGAAATTATCACATTTTCCCTTTTCCCTTACCTTCAGCACTTCCTGCAATACATATTAAAATCACAAAACGAGGATTAGACCGAAAGGTCTAGTGAGTTACCCTATTTATGTCATTGAAGGGTGAAAATCACCAAAACCTTTAAGTAAATGAACTTTTCATATATATAACAATTATATGAACAACTAAGAACTTGATATCAATATCTTTCACTTTTCAAGCCTACTTCTCTACTTGTAATCAATACATCAAATCCAAACAGGTTTACATTAATCAATTAGAATGCTAATATTAAACCTCTTAAATCAAATAAGGTTTAATCAAAGTTTCAAGCCAAACCAGTTATCTCCTCTTCTATAACCTCCAGACTATGATTTTCCATTAAGAATCCTGATCCTGAATCTTTAAATCACATAGAAATAAAGGTTCCAAACCACGGTAATCTTAAGGGATATAATAGTAAGAGTTATATCACGAAACACACACATACAAATGCCACCCTTATATCCAAATATACACCTCTCCTTGATATGCCACCCTTATCCCATGGTACACCTCTCCTTGATATGCCACCCTTATTTCCTCATCAAAATATTTCATGAAATAATTCCATTTAGAATAGACTTCAGTCAATGGAATTAGTATCAATTCAAATTCATTTTGTCAAAATTCCCATTTATTGTTCTAAAAGAATCATATTTTTAACAAGGCAACGAGTAATCCTGTCAACCTTGTCCGAATAACAAATTCAGACAACACTTTAATCTGCTTAACGCTTGAATAAATTCCAATTCTTTTGTCCGGATTACTAATCGGGACAATACTATGCATACTGTCCGTTTTAAAATAAACCGGTCATCTTATAGCCATATTCATACTTTTCCGTTCAAAATATTGAACACATATTCATAATTCATAAATCGCTCAAACTGTAAACATGTCCGGTTTAATGTCTAAACCGCTTGACTCTCATCCGGTTTAAGGCCACATCGCTCATGCCTTAAGCGATTTAGTCTAGATCCGGTCAAGCTTTGATCGATGAAGTAGTAAACCGCTCAACCCTCATCCGGTTTAGGTTTAATCCGGACAACATTCAAATAGTGTAAACTTCAAATCGAATGAAAAGTTTATACAATCAATTTATGCAATTATAAAGAGTTTCAAAGCTGTTAAACCACTCACCTTGAAAGCCTTTTGCATATCAGACACTTGAAAATCAGCTTTCGAAAACTTGCCAAGAAACAATCCGGTTAACAATTCTCTTATAATTCGCACAACTTTTCAATTGGACCAAAAAAATGTAAAGGAGGAGTTATGCCCCCTTTTATACTTTCCTTTTCAGGAAAGTCGGCAGCCTTTCTTTCCATCCTTATATGCATGCGCACATACACACACCATGCACACACACATATATATATATATATATATATATACTACATATATAACCATTTAGATCATTGTCTTAAATACAAGTTACTAAGCATATGGTACAATGGTTTTATGCACCAAATTCAAAAATCTCTTAAAGACAAGTCATAAAGCATATGGTACAACCTTTTTATGCATGGARCCTTCTTGATGCCATTAATTCTATTCATGGTAACTCTTCAAATAACTTTTATCAAGATTAAGTTCCCAASTTACTTTTTTGATGTTTYTGWTTTGAACTTGTTTTCATGCACGGTTACATTCCACACCACCTCCCAAAATGGTCATTTCAGACCCTTGCTTTCTTCTCCACAACTTTCTTCTTCCCTATTTCATGTCTCACCTCTTCTGCACTCTTTGTCTTTTTCTACGAATTCAAACCAGTATGATAAATCTCCAACCCACCCCAATATGGACATCGAGAGCGTTGACCTTAAGTGAAAGTTGACCATAGGCAAGCGTTTGAGTAAACGACCCTCGATATAGTTCGTTTTATTATTCATGTACTTAAGTGAAAGTTTGACTTCATATACACTAATAGATATCCAAGGTACCTTGTAACTCAGATTATATATAGTAATATTATGGACCAAAAATCAACATAATCCTTTTGTTTGTAATGAAGAGGAACGAGTAAATAGTTAATTTTTAACATAAATATTCCAAAAAGAATAATGCATTTTTAGCAAAAGGACTCGAGCCTATTTCCAACGGGATTTTAACTTTAAACTGTTGTGTATTTAAACAAAGTCATTACATTTCATTGTCAACTGAGCAACACGATTAAGAGCATCTCCGACAGATTCCCAAAATGGAAGCAAAAATTAAAGTCTCTAAAAAAATTTATATTTAGCTCCACAGCTTCCGTATTTTGTAGAATCCAATACTGATTATAATTTTAAAATATTTCATTTATCTATTAGAATATTATTTATCTCTCTAAATATTTATTCTTAAAGTTTTCTAATGGTGGGATATATTAAAAAAATATTTCTCTCACATGATAATCATTTTTGTGGTGTTCATATTTGGAGAAAAAATATTATTCTTTTCCTATTTTCTCCATTTTAAAGATTGTTTTAGGAAATCTGTTGGAGCATAAAATTGGTTCAAAATCTGTATTTTCTCAATTTTGGAGAATCTATTGGAGACCTCCAAGTGCTTTTCATTTTCCATTTAGAATAACTTTCAAGTCTGCTTATTTTGTGCATTGCACGGGCATATTGCTAGTATATATACACATATATATAAATATACCTATACATGTACCTCATTATGCATGTAGTTATATCCACATATTTAATGCATACTTATCTATGCATAGAATTTCGCATACTAGCTTACTCAAATATAACAGTTTATCATGTTGTCAAGTAGTCACATATAACAAATATTTATATATTTATTACCTCAGGTGACAACCAAGATCTGGTTATCACATCATCCACCCCTTAAATGAATTTCGTCCCAGAATGTTTTTAATTAAAGAGCCAAGGGTACTCTAATCTCATCTTTGACTCCAATTCCCATGTCGCTTATGGTCCTTTGTGAAACTTCCACTGAATCTTAACCAAACTTATCTCTTTGTTTCTCAACACTCAGATTTGTCGGTCAATTACACCATCTGGTGTTTCCACAAAGTTCAGCTTACTATCTAATTTAACATCTGGCAGTGGTATAGCTAAACTCGGGTCGGCCAAACATTTCCGCAGATTCGACACGTGGAAAATGTTGTGAATCAAACTCAATTCTTCTGGGAGCTCTAACTGATATGCTACTAGACCAATTCGCTTACATATTCTAAACGGCCCCACATACCTCGGACTGAGCTTACCCTTCTTTCCAAACCTGATGACACCCTTCCATGGCGAAACTTTTAACATCACAAAATCACCTATACCAAATTCAATCGGCTTTCAACGATTATCAGCATAACTTTTCTGGCAATCTCATGTTGTTTTGATTTTTTCACGGATTTGTTCGATCTTCTTAGAATTTTTTTGGACAATTTCAGGACCCGTCAGCTGTCTTTCACCCACCTCATTCCAACACAACGGCGTTCGGCATTTACGTCCATATAACACTTCATACGGTGCCGCTTGGTTGCTGGAATGGTAACTATTATTATATGCAAACTCGATTAATGGTAAGTGATCTTCCCATGATCCCCCAAGTCAATAATCAACATATCTTCGAGAGTCTGGATAGTTCTTTCACTTTGCCCGTCAGTCTGCGGATGATAAGTTCTACTTAGTCGGATTTCAGAACCCCAAAGCTTTCTGCAATCCTTCCCAGAACTTTGAAGTAAACCGACTATCTCTATCAGAAATAATAAATAATGGAACACCGTGTCTGGTCACAATTTCTTTGATGTAAATCTGTGCTATCTTTTATAGTGAGTACTTCTCCCTTATTGGTAGAAAATGCGCAGATTTAGATAAATGATCAACAATTACCCAAATCGTGGCATACCCCTTTGGAGTTTAAGGCAACTTCATGAAGAAATCCTTTGTAATGTGATCCCATTTTCATACAGGTATTTCTAGAGATTGAAGACTTCCATATGGCTTCTAATGTTCAATCTTAACCTGTAAACATGCCAGACACTGTTCCACATATCTAGCTATGTCTTTCTTCAATCCGGGCCACCAATAAAAAGGTTTCAAATCTATATACATCTTATTGGTGCCTGGATGAATAGAGTATCGGGACTTATGGATTTCATTTAATATAGTGTTTTGGGTATCTCCAAAACATGGTACCCAAATTCACCCTTGAAAGCACATTAGTCCTTCGTCATTCTGTTCCAAGGTTGAAATCATCTTACCCAACCTTTCTATCTTAACAAATTCTTCTTTTATAGCTTCTTGTTGACATCTCTGAATTTCTTTACGAATGTTAGGAACCAAATTCATTCTCATTGCCACAGTTTTAACGGTTTCGCTCTTTTCTTTCCTACTCAAAGCGTCAGCTACCACATTTGCTTTTTCCCGGATGGTAGAGGATTTCACAATCATAATCATTTAGAAGTTCAATCCACCGACGTTGTCGCATATTTAATTTTTTCTGGCTGAACAAATGTTGCAAACTCTTATGATCAGTATAAATCTGACACTTTGTTCCAGAAGATAATGTCTCCAAATTTTCAGAGCGAACACCACTTCAGCTAATTCCATGTCATGGGTTGGATACTATTTCTCATGGTCTTTCAACTATCTTGACGCATAAGAAATCACTTTTCCTCTCTGCATTAAAACACATCATAGCCCTAACTTTGAAGCATCGTTGTAAACCACAAAGTCTCCAGATCCATCTGGTAGAGTTAATACCGGTACGCTACAAAGATGGTCTTTTAATAACTAAAAAACCTTTTGCTGCTCTTCTTCCCATTGATTTAATGTTTTCTTCCGAGTCAATTTGGTCAATGGCACGACTATCTTAGAAAAGTCCTGGATGAACTTGCGGTAATAGCCTCCCAGCCCCAAAAAGCTTCGGACCTCAGAAGGATTTTTCAAAGCTTCCCATCTTGCAACTGCTTCTATTTTTGCTGGATCTACATTTACTCCTGCTTCTGAAAGGACATGACCCAGGAATTGAACTTCTCTTAACCAGAACTCACACTTATATAACTTTGCATACATCTTTTCCCTTCTCAATAATTCTAATATCATAAGAAGATGCTTCACATGCTCTTTTTCGGTCTTAGATTATACAAGAATATCATCAATAAATACAATAACGAATTTATCAGAATATTTCTTACAAACCCTATTCATCAAATCCATAAAGGCTATGGGCGCATTAGTTAAGTCGAACGGCATAACTAAGAATTCATGATGCCCGTAGCTAGTTCTGAATGTTGTTGTGGCAACATTTTCTTCCCTAACTTTGAGCTGATGATATCCTGACCTGAAATCAATCTTGGAAAAATAACTTGCTCCCACAAATTGATCGAACAAGTCATCAATCCTTGGTAAAGGATATTTGTTTTTGAATGTCAACTTATTTAATTCTCGACAGTCTATACACATTCGCATAGACCCATCTTTTTTTTGACAAATAAGACCGGAGCACCCCAAGGTGAAGTGCTGGGTCTAATAAATCCCTTGTCAGTTAAATCTTTCAACTGTGCAACCAATTCCTTCGATTTAGATGGAGCTAACCGGTATGGTGCTTTTGCTACTGGTGCAGCCCTTGGTACAAGATCAATTGGAAATTCAATGACTCTGTCTGGTGGTAATCCATATAAGTCTTCTGGATATTCATTAACAATCGGAATCGATTCCTCTTTTCCTTTTTCTTTTTTAATATCAATTACGTATGCCAAACATCCCTGACATCTTTTTCGAATACTTTTCTAAGCCTTCAATACCGTCAAGATACTAGTATGGTGATTCTGATGATCACCATAAATAACAATTGTTCCTTGGTTTGGTAGAGTAATTCTAATCATCTTTTGATTGCAAACAATACTAGCCTGATACTTTGCCAACCAGTCCATACCCACCACCACATCGAACTCTTTTATTGGCATAGGGAATAACCGAATTGGTAGTTCACAACCCTAAATAACAATAATACAGTTATTGAACATACTAGTAACAGTTTTCTGACTATTAGCAGTATCAACTACTAATTCATCACCAAGTAACACAGAATTCAAACATGCAGTTTGAGTAAATAATGGGGATACAAACAAAAATTTTGCACCAGAGTCAAATAACACCTTAGCATGTATTCAATTCAGAAGGAAGATACCTGTTACTACATCTGGTGAAGCTTCTGCCATGTTTTTTTATCATTTGGAAGGACCATCCCCGTGCCCCTCTTTGTCCTCGTCGGTTCACCGTAGGTCTTCCCCGAGTACCCGACGTATTTCTCCCCATTGTTAACTGCGGAGTTCTTAACAATGGACCGAAAATGATTCGGAGAATTGCAATTAAAACACCTTTGATTAGCTGGGCAACTTCCTGACAAATGACTTGCTTCACCACACTTATAGCATTTTCTTGGGTCCATCTTACACTCACCCTAATGAACCTGTGGAGTTTGTGAGCAGATTTTCTGACCTATCTTCTGCTGAGGTTTGTTATCATATCTTACCGTTTTCGGTCATCGGAAAGATGAAGGTCCCTCCCATTTTCTTTTCTCTACAACCTTTCCTTCTGGATGTCGGTTCTTATTTTGTTCAGTTACTTCGGCCGCATCAACCGTCAACGAAAAGGTATCGGGGTTCATGGCAATTACAAACTCTCTGATTGAAGGTTTCAAACCCCAAATGTACCTTTCTATCTTTCTGGATTCTGTTGAAACATAATGTTCAGCAAAGCAAGTGTATTCAATAAATCTCTTAGTATATTCCCGAACTGTCCCATTTCACTGTTCTAACTTCAGGAAATCTTCTTCCATTTGTCTAACTTCCGTCTTAGGAAAAAACTGATTCTTGAATCGTTCGACAAATTCTGCCCAAGATAATGATTGTAAAATATTTGTTCTGGCCGATGATTCAACTTCCCACCATGACAAAGCATTTGATTTTAATACAGAAAAAACAAATCGTACTTTATCTGTTTCCGGACACCGAATGGTGTTGAACACAGATTCCGTTTCCTTGATCTAGCTCACGACTCTCACTGGATCCCTTTCTCTAGAAAATGTTGGTGGTTTGCATGCCAAAAACATTTTGATATCTCCCTCCTTGTTGTGAGTAACCGGTACCGAGGGATGAACTTCTATTCTTTCTGTTTCTACCCTGGCTGGTACCCCCATGAGAAGTCAGAGTTTCCCGTAACTTCCCCATATTTTCAGCCAACATGTCCCTGGTTACATATTCAGGATGTGGCACCGATCTCTCCTGGACATTCCTAGAATGGGATTCTTTAAGTTCAGAATGAATTCCAGTTTGACCCCTTCCTTGAGATTGGCTTCTTCCTCTGCCTCGTCCCCTTGATTTTCCTCGACCTCTGATTCCAGATGTGTGCTAGTCAGAAGATTAACAGGTGACTCTTCTCTTCATTCAAACTCTGGACGAGCCGTTCTTTCAGATCTTCGGGTTCGGCTAGACATCTGTAAATTTCAGTATTGATAATCAAATATTCACATTCCCAAATATAATGAAGTATTCAAGTTYARAWGTGTACCTGTAAATTCATAATTACACTGGCCAGATGTAAGTAAAATTTACCTTACACACTGTTCTTTCAACTCATCATATTTATTTCCAATGGTGCTAACTATGTCCAGGACCCTTAACATGCAATAAAACAATTTAAGTCTAGGTATCATGCTATTGAATACCTAAATCCCTTAAACTCAGGCTCTGATACCACTTTCTGTAACACCCCATACCACACATTGCATGTAACACACACTTCATACAAAAGAAATACATGTTTATATCCCACATTGGTCCCTTAATACAAGAATCTACTAGTATGTCTAAAAATTCAAAATACAAATTCTTGTACTAATCTACGTTAATCTACCAAAACTATACATATCATCATCAACTATACATATCATCATCCATTCTTCATACAGGTAAACATATAGAGAAATTATCACATTTTCCCTTTTCCTTTACCTTCAACACTTCCTGCAATGCATATTAAAATCACAAAATGAGGGTTAGACCGAAAGGTCTAGTGAGTTACCCTATTTATGTCATTGCAGGGTGAAAATCACCAAAACCTTTAAGTAAATCAACTTTTCATATATATAACAATTATATGAATAAGTAAGAATTTGATATCAATATCTTTCACTTTTCAAGCCAACTTCTCTGCTTGTAATCAATACATCATATCCAAACAGGTTTACATTAATCTATTAGAATGCTAATATTAAACCTCTTAAATTGTGATAACCAGATCTTGGTTGTCACCTGAGGTAATGAATATGTGATTATCTGTTATATGTGATTATATGACAATATGATAAATTGTACATTTGATCATGTGGGTATGTGAATTATGTGCGTAATATAGGTGTATAAATATGATTATGTATATATATATATATATGGGATATGCATGTATGTATGTGCATGTGTGCATGAATATATATATATATATATATATCATTGGTTACTTGATTATTTGTAAGGCATACATGTGGTGTACGGCTGTATTAGCCGACTTTCTCTAAAGGGAAAGTATAAAAGGAGGGTCCAAACGACCATTTTGCTCTCTTGCCATATTTGGAAAGAAAACTTGACCGATTTAGAAAGAGAGGGAAATTGATCGGATTTCTTATTTTTGAAGATAGTTTCATCTGATTTTTGAAAAGGCTTTAATAAGGTGAGTAGTTAAAATGCTTTCAAAACACTTTGAATTATATGTTTTATTGAAGTTTTTAAGTTTGCTTAAAGTGTTGTCCGGATAAGACTTAAACCGGATGAAGGTTGTGCAATCTAAGGCATGAACCGGTCAAGGGTTGAGCGATTTATGTATATAAACCGGATAAGGGTTAAGCAGATAAGACCTAACCCGGACATGCTTTGACCGGTTTAAAAGTAGATCGACTAATTGTGTTAACTGGTTTATTTGATGAGCGATTTATAAATCTTTATTTATGATCAAATATTTCGATCGGAGAAGTATGAATACGGTCATGTGGTGACCGGATTATTTTAAATTGGTCAAGGGAGGATACAGTGTTGTCTGGATTTGTTAACCGGATAAAAGTGTTGGATATAATTCTAAGTGCTAATTCGGACAAGCCTTGGGCGATTTGTTGTCCAGATTCAGGAAATCGACCAAGACTTGACCGGAGATGAAATCCGGTCAAGTCTATGTTGACCGGATTTGCGTATCAACTTGTGCATGGTTGATTAAATTGTTATTTTAACATAAAATGGGAATTTTTATAAATTGTGAACTATTAATAATTCCATTGACTGCGGTCTATTTGGAATTGTTTTTGTGAAATGTTTTGATGAGGAAATAAGGGTGGCATATCAAGGAGAGGTGTACTCCGGGATAAGGGTGGCATATCAAGGAGATGTGTACCATGGGATAAGGGTGGCATATCAAGGAGAGGTGTACATTTGGATATAAGGGTGGCATTTGTGAGTGTGTTATGTAATATAACTCCTACTATCATTTTCTTTAAGATTACCAAGGTCTGGAATCTTTATTTCTTTGTTGCTTAAAGGTTTAGGATCAGGGTTCTTATTGAAAAGCATAGTTTGGATGTTATTAAGGAAAAGATACCAGGTTTAACCTGAAACTTTAAGTTAACCTTATTTGATTTCGGAAGGTTTAAAAGTGGCATCATGATAATCTGATTAGTAAAAATCTTTTTTGGGTTTGATGTATTATTGGTCAGCAGAGAAATTTGCTTGGAAAGTGAAAAGTATTGGTTACATATTCTCACTTGCTCACATATTTGTTATATATATGAAAAGTTGTTTTTCATAAAGGTTTTGGTGATTTCACCCTTCAATATCATAAATAGGGTAACTCACTAGGCCTTTTGGTCTAACCTTTTTTTTTGTGATTTTAAATATATATTGCAGGAGGTACAGACGGTAAGGGAAACGGGAAAATGTGATATTTTCCTATATGCATTTTCTACATGAAGATTTCTCTCTGATGTATAGTTTTGACTGATGAACGTTGATTAGAACAAGAAATGTATTTTCAATTTTTGAGGCATGTATTTGGTATGGTAAATTCTTGTACTAAGGGACCTGAATGGTATATAAACATGTATTTCTTCTGTATGAAGTATGTGTTACATGCAATGTATTGTATGGGGTATTACAGAAAGTGGTATCAGAGCCTGAGTTTAAGGGATTTAGGTATTTAACAGTATGATACCTAGACTTAAACTGTTTTATTGTATTTTAAGGGTCCCGGACATAGTTAGCTCCATTGGAAATAAATATGATGGGTTGCAAAAACAGTGTGTAAGGTAAATTTTAAATACATCTGGCCAGTGTAATTATGAATTTACAGCTACACATCTGAACTTGAATACTTCATTATATTTGGGAATGTGAATACGTGATTATTAACACTAAAATCTGCAGATATCTAGCCGAACCCGAAGATCTGAAAGAGTGGCTCGTCCAGAATCTGGGGAAAGAAAAGAATCACCCGTAAATCTTCCGACTAGCACGTCCAGAAATAGAGGTCGGGGAAGAGCAAGGGGACGAGGCATAGGAAGGAATCAGTCTCAGGGAAGGGACCGGACCGAAGTTCATTCTGAACCTGAAGAATCCCATTCTGGGAATGTTCAAGAGAGATCGGTGCCACATCCTGAATATGTAACCCAGGACATGTTGGCTAAAGAAATGGGTAAGTTGCGGGAAACTTTGAATTCTATCATGGGAATACCAGCCAGACTAGAAACAGATAGAATAGAAGTTCATCCCTCAATGCTAGTTACTCACAATAAGGAGGGAGATATCAAAATGTTTTTCTCATGTAAGCCACCAACATTCTCTGGAAAAAGAGATCCAGTGAAATCCGTGTGCTGGATTAAAGAAATGGAATCAGTGTTCAACACCATTCGGTGTCCGGAAACAGAAAAAGTTTTGATTTGTTGCTTCTGTATTAAAATCAAATGCCTTGTTCTGGTGGCAAGTTGAATCGTCGGCCAAAACAGATGTTTTACAGACTTTATCTTGGGCAGAATTTGTGGACCGATTCAAGAATCAGTTTTGTCCTAAAACTGCAGTAAGACAAATGGAAGAAGATTTCCTGAAGTTAGAACAAGGAAATGGAACAGTTCGGGAATATACTGAGAGATTTATTGAATACTCTCGCTTTGCTAAACATTATGTTTCAACAGAATCCAGAAAAATAGAAAGATATATTCGGGGTTTAAAACCTTCAATCAGAGAGTTTATAATTGCCATGAACCCCAACACCTTCTCATTAACAGTAGATGCGGCCGAAGTAACCGAACGAAATAAGAACCAACAGCCAGAAGGAAAAGTTGTAGAAAATAGAAGATGGGAAGGGCCTTCATCTTTTCGAGGGCCAAAAATGGTAAGATATGATAACAAACCCGAGTAGAAGGTCGGTGAGAAAGTTTACACGCAATGCCGACAGATACATCAGGGTGAGAGTAAGACAGACCCAAGAAAGTGTTATAAGTGTGGTGAAGCAGGCTATCTGTCCAGAAGTTGCCCAACTAATCGAAGGTGTTTTAACTATAATTCTCCGGATCACATTCGACCGAATTGTCCATTGTTAAGAACTCCACAACTGACAATGGGGAGTAATGCGTCGGGTACTCGGGGAAGACCTACTGTGAATATAGGAGGGCAAGGAGGGGCACGGGGATGGTCCTTCCAAATGACTAAGAACGGGGCAGAAGTATCACCGGATGTAGTAACAGGTACTTTCCTCTTGAATTCAATATGTGCTAAAGTGTTATTTGACTCTGGTGCAAACTTTTCGTTTGTATCACCATTGTTTGCTCAAACTGTATGTATGAATTCTGTGATACTTGATAATGAATTAGTAGTTGATACTGCTAATAGTCAGGAAATTGTTATGTAACACCCCGTTAAAGAGGAAACACGAGATGTAACAGGTAAGCGAGTCACAGCAGCAGATATTAAATAACACCATTCAATTTTTACAAAATTCGAATTTAACATCCATAACCAAGTCGGAATAGAATAATTCTTTACAAAAGTTTCAAAATTAACTTAATTGGTGTCATCACATATATGCTCGAAAAACTTCATTTCTTACTTATTTTCTGAAAAGCATGAAACATAAAACAACGTCAACTACAAAGAGTTGGTGAGTTCAYRGRTTTTCATATGYACAAAACATTACAATGCATAAATCATTTCTTGCAAACTTATACATAACTTTTGCACATAATAAATGTAAAGCTATAACGATGTTTAAAACTTGAGACGCTACTGAGCATTTCCTGACCAATGTGCCCCATTATTTTACGAACGACCATAAGTAGCCCGTATACTCACTTAGGTCCCACAGTTCGTAGCAGTACTAATTCAGCGGTGGTCCAAATTCCACATGATTAGACTAATAAAACGTAGGTAATGTGCACTCGTTTCTGGGTGGGACTGTCAACACAATAGCGGTTATCCACAAATACCACGGCTCGGGGACATGCCCTAGTTAACAAGTAGCGTTTACGGACGGGGACTTTATTTGAATATATACTCTCAAGTACATCAATTTATCATTTATATCATAGTGCAAAACAGTTAATATTTCATGTCATAAACAAATCTTGACTAAACAGTTCTTTAGTCCAACAGTTTCATAAATAAACAGTATAGTTTGCATATGTTCATGCTTTTCCCCCAGTTTAAATAAACAAAAAGCTTTAAAAGTGGGGTCGTGAATACTCACTTGTTTGCTGTTTTGAATATCCAAGAGCTTGACAATGCTTGAGGGTCTAATCGTCCACCCTAGACTTTCCTAAACAGTCCAACATCTAGAAATTAGGTCACCTATAGTCACACCCCGCTAAAGTGGAATCACGAGATGCAACAGGTAAGCGAGTCATAACAGCAGTTAATCAATAACACCTTTCAGATTTTACAGAAATAAATCGAGTTTAGCATCATAACCAAATTTTGATAAATACTTCTTTTACAAAAACTTCCATTGCGAACTTAATCGGTCTTGCCACAAGTATGCTCCCAAAATACTTCCTTTCTTACTTATAACCTGAAAAGCATGGAACATAAAACAACGTCAACTASAAAGAGTTGGTGAGCTCAYGGGTTTTCACATGTATAAAACATTTTAATGCATAAATCATTTATTTACAAACTTATGCGTAATCTTTTGCACTTAATAAATGTAAATCTACCACTATATATAAACTTGAGACGCTACTGAGCCTTACGTGACCAACGTGCCCTATTATTTTACGAACAACCATAAGTAGCCCGTACATTTACTTAGGTCCCACAGTTCGTAGTAGTACTAATTCAGTGGTGGTACAAATTCTACATGATTAGACCAAGAAAACATAGGTAATGTGCACCCATTTCTGGGTGGGACTGTCAACACAATAGCGGCTATCCACAATACCATGGCCCGGGGACGTGCCCGAGTTAACAAGTAGCGCTTATGGACGGGACTTTATTTGGAAACATACTCCCAAGCACATCTATTTAGCATTTATTTTATAGTGCAATAACAGTCAATATTTCATGACATAATAAATTTGACTAAACAGTTCTTTAGTCCAATGGTTTCAAACAAGGCTTGACTAAATAGTTCTTTAGTCCAATGGTTTAAATAAATAAACATGCATAGTTTGCTTAATCTCATACCCCAATAAAATAAACAAAGCATTAAAAGTGGGGCCGTGAATACTCACTGGTTTAAAGGTGAATATCCAAGATGATGACGTCTGAAGATTTCAACGCCCGCCCTAGCTTCCTAAACAGACAAACATCCAGTATTTAGTTCACCTATGGGTTATTGATAAAGATAAGGTCAAGTTGCATTCTATGTAATGCCATCAGATTATGTGAAATAAAGTTGATATTTTATTATTTATTTTAAGAACAGCCCAAAATTCTTATATTAAAGGAAATCAAAATCCTTTACTCAAAAGCTAATTATTCTGTTCCTAGTATTCTTGGGTTTCACCAATCATTAAAAGTAGGAACCTTCCAAAAGTCATTTTTATGTCCACTTTTTACATCATTCCAAATCATAAGCTAGGCCGACAATTTCCAAATACCAAGATATTTGAGTGGTTGTAAGTCTCTCATTAATACCCTACAATCTTGAGTTACACAACCCCGAAAACAGATTGCACATTCTTTGGGGTCTAAACTCAACATTTTTCAAGAATCTTAACACCATTTTCAAGTTAGCAAAATAAGTATAATCTCCAGAAAGAATATTTCCCGATTCTATTAAGTTTTTGAGGAAGATAGGATAGATTAAAAGATGCATGCAAGACCCTATCATAATCCGAAATATGCCTTTCATGAATAAACTCTACATGCAAAAGATTTTCCCCTACTGCAGTAAAGATCTGAGAACATGGATCATAGATTATCGTCCATTTGAAGACATTTTCTGTCTTTGATGCATAATCTCCCCACCCCCTCTTACTTTCCAGAAATTTGAGTTGCAAGATCGAGATGAAGACTTTTATTGTTTTGCAAAAGTAAGATAACTAGTATCATACCTTTTTCTTATTTTCTTGAGGATCTTCAAGATTGACAGAATTCCTAAAGCTTTCTTGATGATGGAATCGGCTGGAGGGTGGTTGATTTTAGAGAGATATGAAAATTTTTAAGCTGATGATAATTGGAAAATGAGAGTTTTTCAAAGGGAGTGGAATATTTATATGAGGATTTTAAAGAAGGAAATGGGCTGGCCCCTCAAGGCCTAAACCCAATAAAACTTTTTATTTTTCAATATAAGAATAAACCCAATATATAATTTACCCAAACATAAATAAAATGACACTATTAATTTCAAAACTCCGTCTTTTAATAAATTATGTGGACATTCAAATGGGACTTTTGTATTTTAATTTAAAAGTTTATAATATCAACTTTATTTTATTTGGAACATTTTTAAAATATTTGGCATTACACAAGTTAACTTTAAAATAATTGCTTGACTTAAATCGTCGGCTCTTCAATGAAATGTAGCCGTTCATTAATTTGAATGTCTTCCAAAGGTAGGACCAATGATTTGTCGGCTAAACATTTCTTAAGGTTTGATACATGAAATGTATCATGGATGGCACTAAGCTCTGGGGGCAAGCTAAGTTTGTATGTAACCCGTCCTACTCTTTCGAGTATTTCATATGGACCAACATACCTTGGGCTAAGCTTTCCTTTCTTTTCGAACTGTACAATCCCTTTCCTTGGAGATACTTTTAAAAGGACTTTATCACTCACTTGAAATTCCAAGGGTTTCCTTCGGTTGTCAGCGTAACTCTTCTGACGATCTCTTGCAGCTTTAAGCCTTTCTTGGATGATCGAGATTTTGTCGGTTGTCTCCTGAATAATGTCAGGCCTAGTCAGCTGTCTATCACCAATATCCAACCAGCTGAGTGGGGATCTACACTTAATCCCATACAAGGCTTCATATGGTGCGCATTGGATACTAGTGTGATATCCATTGTTGTAGGAAAATTCAACCAATGGCGGATGAGTATCCCAACACCTCCAAAGTCTATCACACAGGCTCGTAACATATCCTCTAGCGTTTGGATTGTCCTTTCCGTTTTCCCTTCCGTTTGAGGATGACAGGAAGTGCTCAAGTCCAGCCTCGTGCATAGTGCCTTTTGAACTGATTGCCATAATCGTGAAGTGAAACGACTGTCTCTGTCTGAGACGATAGAAATAGGTACTCCATGCCGCGATACGATTTCATTGATATATAACTGTGCAAGCCTTTCCGTACTGAAGTCTTCTCGAACTGGTAAAAAGTTTGCGGATTTCGTAAGTCGATCCACTATGACCCAAATTGAGTCATGTCCTCTCCTAGTTCTAGGTAAATTTGTAACAAAATCCATTGATATGTGATCCCACTTCCATTGAGGAATCTCTGGCTGCTGAAGGAGACTGGACAGTTTTTGATGTTCAGCTTTTACCCTTGCGCAGGTTAAACACCGGCTTACGTACAGAGACGTCCCTTTTTATTCCTGGCCACCTGTAATATTCTCTTAGCCCTTTGTACATCTTATCTGATCCTGGGTGAATTGAGTATCTAGAGCGATGTGCTTCCTCCAGAATTGTTGACCGGAGGCTGTCGTTCTTTGGTATCCAAACTCTATCTCTGAAATAACGCACTCCATCTACTCGAGTTTCGAATTCCTTCTCTAGGTGGTGTAGGGTCTCGTTCTTCAGGTTCACCGATTTCAACGCCTCTTCTTGAGCTTCAAGAATTTGCGTTTTTAGGTTCATTTGTGCCAACATTCCCATGGCTCGTATCCTTGACGGTTTCATTCTTTCCTTCCGACTTAAGGCGTCTGCTACCACGTTTGCTTTTCCCGGGTGATACTTTATTTCACAGTCATAGTCATTGAGAACTTCGACCCACCTTCGTTGCCTCATGTTCAGCATCTTTTGATCTAGAATATGTTGAAGGCTTTTATGATCAGTGAAAATGATGCATTTGGTGCCGTAAAGATAGTGCCTCCAAACCTTAAGTGCAAATACTACTGCCCCCAATTCGAGGTCATGCGTAGTATAATTATTCTCATGCACTTTGAGTTGCCTTGAGGCATATGCAATGACCTTATCTCCTTGCATTAGCACACATTCTAAGCCTTGATGCGATGCATCACAATAGACCACATAGTTTTCCAAACCCTCTGGTAAGGATAAAATAGGTGCATTGCATAGCCTCTGCTTAAGAGTCTCAAACGCTTCTTCTTGTTTCTCACTCCAAACAAATTTCTTGTCCTTCTAAGTTAAGACTGTGAGTGGTTGCGCAATTTTTGAGAAATTCGCAATGAAGCGACAATAGTAGCCTGCCAAACCAAGAAATTGTCGAATCTCCATTGGGGTTCTTGGGGCTTCCCAATTCTTAATGGCCTCGATCTTGGCAGGATCTACCTGAATCCCTTTTTCATTAACTATGTGACCAAGAAATTGAACTTCTCGCATCCAAAATTCGCATTTGGAGAATTTTGCGTACAATTTCTGGTTCCGGAGTAACCCCAAAATTATCCTCAGGTGTTGTTCATGATCCTCTTTGCTTCACAAATAAATCAATATATCATCTATGAAAATGATTACGAATTTATCCAGGTACAGTCTGCAGACTCTATTCATTAGGTCCATAAAGACGACCGGTGCATTGGTTAGCCCGAATGGCATAACCATAAATTCGTAACGACCGTAACGGGTTCTGAAGGTCGTTTTGGGAATGTCCTCTTCCCGAACTCTCACTTGGTGGTATCCAGATCGTAGGTCAATATTGGAAAAATATACCGCTCCTTGGAGTTGATCAAACAGATCATCGATTCTAGAAAGAGGGTATCTATTCTTGATGGTCAACTTATTAAGTTCCCTATAATCAATGTACATTCGCATTAACCCATCTTTCTTTTTAACGAATAGAACCGGTGCACCCCATAGTGAGTAACTTGGTCTTATAAATCCCCTATCTAATAACTCCTGGAGTTGATTTGACATTTCTTGCATCTCCGATGGTGCCAAGCGATATGGTGCCTTTGCCACTGGGGCAGCTCCAGGAATTAAGTCGATACCGAATTCGACTTGTCTTTGCGGGGGTAGTCCTGGTAAATCCTTAGGAAATACATCAGAAAACTCCTAAACTACAGGGAAATTCTCAATACTTTTCTCCTTGACCTTCCCATCAATCACATTTGCTAGAAATGCAGCGCAATTCCTCTTCGAGTACTTTCGCATCTTCATGCAGGATATTATCTTAATTTTTCGATCTGACTTGTCTCCTTGAATCACAAATGGGTCATTTCCATCTTGAGGAATCCGGATAGTCTTCTCTGAACAGACAATCACAGCTTGATTTTTGGACAACCAATCCATGCCGATAACTATGTCAAAACTTCATAGTTGAATCGGTATAAGGTCTATGCCGAAATCCTTATTGGCTAACCTTAGAGTGCAATCCTTAATTATGTCTCTAGCCTTAATTTCATGGCCATTAGCAAACTCAATTACTTTAGCTTCTTCCAACCTTTGGGGCCTTAAGTTAATCTTAGGCTTAAAATCTAGTGATATGAAACTCTTATCTGCCCCTGAATCAAATAGAACTGATGCAAATTCATTATTCAAAAGAAACGTACCTGAAACCTCATTGGGATCATCTCTAGCTTCTTTGGCTCCGATCTCAAATGATCTTTCCCGTGCCTGACTTTCTGGATTTCCTTGACTGGCCGGTCGGGCTTGGCTTGCATTTGCTTCTTGTTTCCTTCATGGGCATACATTCCTCATATGATCTGGGCTCCCACAATCGAAGCATAATCGTTTTCGGCAGTCCTTTGCTGTATGACCCCCTAGGTGGCATCTTTGACAAATGATGCAATTCCCCCGATGCGGATATTTGCATCTATTACACTTAGTCGTGCCTCCTTTATTTACTGCCTCAGTTTGGGCTCCAAAATTTCCTACCACTCTCCTATTCTTGTCATATTTTCCCCCAAATCTTCGATTCCCATACTCCTCCATTTTTCTTTTTCCCTGGGTTAAATCTCCTGATCGAACCGCATTATTCGTGAGCTTGGTGGCAATATCTATYRCCTYCTTAAGGGTTTTTGGGTTGGCCGAGGTGATGTTTCCTCGGATTTCTGAAGACAATCCCCAAATATACCTCTCATTGCGGACTTCCTCCGGTGTCACTAAATGAGGTACTAGATACGCCAACTCATGGAATCGAGCCGTATAAGCAGCTATATTTTCTCATTTCATTTCATGATTCCATAACTCCATTTCTATCTTTTGGAGTTTGCTTCTTGGGCAGTATTCATCCTTTAGTAATTTCTTAAATTGTTCCCAAGAAAGCTGGTTAACCGCTTCTCAACCTCTGGTTTGCACCAATGTGTTCCACCAGGTAAGTGCCCTCTTTTGTAACAAACATGCCACATATTCTACTTTATTTCCTTTGGTACATTTACTAATGTGAAGAACAGACTCCATGCTTTTGAGCCATGATAATAATCCTACTGCTCCTTCGGTTCCATTGAACTCTTTCGGGTTGCAAGATCTAAAAGATTTATATGTGCATTCCCTAGCCGCCCTCGRTTTTGGATTGTTTGGTTGATTAGCATTCAGGCCAGCAGCCACTTGACTAACTATATTGGGGAGTGCGGCCAAAAGTTGTTCTGCCACAAGTCGTGCAACTTCGGGGTTTTCTCTTCTTGGCGGCATTTTCTATGGCCTAGATCATAAGGGAGTTTCATCATTAATATGGCAATACTAGGACGATAACTTCCTGTCATTTAAATGATATAAGGGACATTCATCGCATGTATATTTTTCAAGCATTTATATAATCAATCAGATTAATCTTATACACATCAAGACTTGTTATAAATAAGCATTTCCCAAAAAGATATCATGCATTCAAAGATGGTTATAGTCACAAAACAGGATGGTGAGTTTCTATGCAAAAGAGTAGGCATCCTACCACTAATCCACCTTCCTAGAACAACATCCAACCTATCACTATTCCCAAAATTAGCATCAACATTCCACTCACTACCAACCATCTGTACAACCTCCTAATTTCCCGCCTTGCTGCATTGACAGCATCCGTGTTCCTCATCAGGCTCTGGTGGTGTGCTTCCATCACATTGGACAGGTTGTTTAGGATGTGGTGGTGGTATCCCAGCCGGGTCTGGTGCACTTGCGTATCGGATGCGATTCCCCTTACTCATTCTATTTCAACCGGATTCATTCCTCGGTTGCAGGACGCAGGCACCCCGGTCACTACTTGAGTTATCCTGCTCCCTAATTATGGTCGGGATGACTCTCCTCTGACTCTAACAGAGTCCTCAAATGTCACACGTTGAGGCAGTGGTATACTCTTCCTTGGCGTGACTCTGATCCTTGAGCCATGATAAGTTTGTGGTGGAACATTGGGTGCTGGCTCCGATGGGGGTAGAACGGATGCTTGTGGAGAGGCAGATGCTCCACTAGTCGCAGTGTCCTGTTCATATGTGTCTATCTCTTCATTGTGGGCTAGGTTTCTTCTAGAGTGGCCAACCACGTAACCGGATTCATTGACCGAGTATTCACTAGGATCGGATGACGCCATAGTGATCTGCGACATTAATAATCTTAATTACTAAATACACCATCTACAAATACTTAGTGATATARCCAAAGCTTCTAAACAAGGCTAAGGGTGGTAATCAAGCTAGACCCTCTAAATATAAAGTCTCTGGTTGCACTACAAGAGCCCCTGGTTTCATGACCAGAGCCTTTGGTCTCATGACCAGAGCTTCTGGTTTCATGACCAGAGCTTCTGGTTCATCTTATATAGAAAAGTATTAGATATCCCGTACATCGGTCCTCTGATTCCATATTTAGACTAAGCAGATCAATGAAATTTTACTCCATCTATCGTTGGTTCTACATCCATACTTAGAGAAGGGATGGATTTCTCCTCCATCGATCCTCTGGTTTCTCACACTTGGTATTTCCAGAGCCTCTGGTTGCTCTACCAGAGCCTCTGGTTCAACCTACATACTTAGGAAAGTATTAGGTAACCCGTCCATTGGCCTCTGGTTTCTCCAACTATACAATGTAAAGAGACATCTAATCCATCATCTCTGGTTCTTCTAACCAGAGCTTCTCGTCTATCATGATCACTTAATAATACAAGGGATTTTCTATCCCCTCACCTCTGGTCCTTCCAACCAGCGCCTCTGGTCCATCACGGACAACAATCTAAAGGATTTCCTATCCTTCACCTCTAGTCGGTCTAGGGCAATGGATATTTATAATAAGTGTAACACATAAAATCATGCTTTTCATAACAATTTCTTTACTAGAGCATATCTCTAGTGCAACCGATTAAGTTCTTCTTATTATATGTAGGTTAAACACAGGTGATCAGGCTTTATCTAATCGACATATAATAATATGACCCGCTTTAAAATCATATGATTCCAGATTACTTGAAATTCCGTTTTAAATTTTTTTTGGTTATAGTCGATGGTCTTTAAAGAAAACCAGCGTTCTCTACAGCTGAGGCTCTGATACCAAATCTGTCATACCCTGCTAAAGCGGAATCACGAGATGCAACAGGTAAACGAGTCACAGCAGTAGTTAATCAATAACACCTTTCAGATTTTACAGAAATAAATCGAGTTTAGCATCATAACCAAATTTTGATAAATACTTCTTTTTCAAAAAAATTCATTGCGAAGTTAATCGGTCTTGGCATAACTATGCTCCCAAAATACTTCCTTTCTTACTTATAACTTGAAAAGCAAGGAACATAAAACAACGTCAACTACAAAGAGTTTGTGAGCTCACGGGTTTTCACATGCATAAAACATTTTAATACATAAATCATTTATTTGCAAACTTATGCGTAATCTTTTGCACTTAATAAATGTAAATCTACCACGATGTATAAACTTGAGACGCTATTGTGCCTTACCTGACCAACGTCCTCCATTATTTTACGAACGACCATAAGTAGCCCGTACACTTACTGAGGTCCCACAGTTCGTAGTAGTACTAATTCAGCGGTGGTCCAAATTCCACATGATTAGACCAAGAAAACATAGGTAATGTGCACCCCTTTCTGGGTGGGACTGTCAACACAATAGCGGCTATCCACAATACCATGGCCCGGTGACGTGCCCGAGTTAACAAGTAGCGTTTACGGACGGGGACTTTATTTGGAAACATACTCCTAAGCACATCAATTTAGCATTTATTACTGATTTCACCTTATTCACATTGTATCCAAGTTTGTTAATCTTTCACAGCTTCTATCCAGATTAATTTTTGTTTTGAACTATTGTAAATCACTCAGCTGTAATCGATTTGTGTAAGTCGTCTGACTTGAGCAGACTGGTCTGTATTCAAAGACTTCATCATTTTCTACCTAAATTGCTCACTTGCTGTTTTTGATCGTTCAAGGAATAGTCAGATTTCATACTTGGTCGCAATTTTAGTGTTTCATTTTCTAATCCGATCAGTGTTCTGTCCGTATTTTGGGTTTCATCTTTCAAGGGATTGTAAATCACTTGCTGTTTCAGTTGAGTTTGAGCTTAAATGGCTGACTGTTAGATAGCTTAGTCTATTTGATTTAAACCTTCATCTTGCAAGCTTTTAACTGTCATTTGTGAGCTTTTGATAGAGTAAGTGCTGGTCAGGTTGCTGTTTTTCAAACCAAGAGAAGAAAACAAATTTGTTGATTTGACAAAACACAGCTGGAAGAGAAGAAAATAATTGTTTGATTCGACAGTTTCTATCAGCTACACAGATTCTTTCCAGGATCATATAGTCACATTCTGGGATTTCTACATTGCACAGGTAAAATCTGTGTGGTAACCTCCTGCTTCAAATTGCTACAAGAAACAATGAAGCTATCTGGCCTGGTCTGAAAATTGCTTCAATAGGTTGTGCAGTAAGGTGATTTAGCAATGTACAGCAGGTTTAGGTAACTTTGCGTGGACATGAGAGATTGTGAATTGTTTGCTGTGTGTTGACATGATCTTATTCATGTAGTAAACAGATTTTATCTTGCTATGAACTGTAAACGGTCTTGTTATTGGAGTCTGTTTGGTGATCTAATTTCTTGATCATGTTGTGTGTGGTTTAGGCAGTCAAAGTATTTGATTAGCTCGTCATTTGAACAGTTTCGTTGAAAGCTGCTTTGATAAGGATTTAGAGGCTGTTTTGAGCAGTTTACAAATCATGTTAGCTGCATATTGAGTATTTCTTTAAAACAACTTTTTGATCCTTTTAAAGACTAATATTTGAGGTGTTTATGATCATGCAGTAAACTGTTTTTAAACAGATTTGAAGCAGATTTGAATTAGTTTTTTGTTTGAAGCTGGGGTTGATATATCACAAGTGAAAGATTAGCATTGGATTATTGTTTCATTTTGCTTCAATATTAAATCACAGAATCTGTTTACCAGCTTCTCCATTTCCAAGTGTTGCTGTCATTCAGGACGAAGCACAAACAGAGACTGCTAGAGGAAGCTGCACAGATACCTATTGGTTGTGAATCAAGGATTGTAACAGCTCCTACACGCTACCAAGCAAAGAACTCCTTTCAACATCAACCATTTGAATTGACTGAGAATTTCATTTGGTGTGATCATATTAAAGAATTTTATTACGATTTTGAATTAGTATGTAATTGGGTCGTATATTCTCGAACTGTGTTCTCGGACTATCTTTTAGCTATAACTTTGTAACTGTTTTGTTTTGGATTTTGAACAGTTTTATTGGGCTTGTTTCATCTTGGTCTTGTTGTGTCTTTAGTCTTTGAGGTTTAGTTTTTTTTAGATTTTAAATTTTGGATCATTTCGTTTATTCGTTTATGTTTATGTTTTTAAACTGTTTGAGAATCTTTGAACTGTTTTCCGTCGCGTAAACTGTTTTTCATCAGTTTAAACTGTCTTTGACTGTTTTTACTGATTTTTGACTGTTTTTTTGTCGATTTTCTGAATTCTCATCAGTTTTTGTGTTTTTTTGTTATTCTTTTTTGAGCTTAACTGTTTTTAATTTCTTTTACTGATTTCACTGCATAAATCCTAAAACTGATCAATTTTTTTTAATGACAGATATTCTAAAGGATATGAGAGAGAAGATTGCTGAGCTGGAAAAAAGCATTGTGAACTATAAAATTATGAATTATGCTAATGAGAAAAACATTAAAATTTTGAATCAGGAGCATAAAGAAATATTAGAAAGAGTTGAGAATKAWTYCAAGTATCAGATTAATAAACTTAAAAAATCCTTGGATGATGTCAGAATAGAATGTGACAAAGAGATAAAAACATGGAGTAAGTCTAATAAAGATTTGTTCAATAAACTCCAAAAAGTTCAAAATGAACTAAATGTTGAGAGGAACTATTTTGGGAGAAAAAATACAAAGACTGAGGACGTTACTGAGAAAATTCATAAACATGAGATTGATTTGATTGAGTTAAAGAATTTACTGGAGATAGAGAAAGGAAAAGTTTTGGAGTCTGAACAAAGTTTGAATACTGAAAGATTAGTTTTTGATAAAGAGAAGAAAATATTTTCTGAAATAGAGAAAAGATTTTGTACTAAACGTGAATCTTATGAAAATAAGATTAATTCTCTTGAGCTGAATGCTAAATTTCTTTTAAATCAAATTTCAGATTTTGAACAACTTATCATCTTGGAACGATCCAAGGTTGATAAAGAAAAGAAAGAGTATGAAGAAGAATGTCAAAGAAAGTGTTTATTCTT
>NW_020200685.1:111708-113343 GCF_001531365.2 Cynara cardunculus var. scolymus | reverse complement strand
TTCAGACGAAGAGAGAAAGAAATTTGAGAAAGAACGGAAATTGTCTGATCTAAAGACAGACCTTGAACTGAATTGAACATGAGAACTGAACTGAAAAAGAAATATGATTTAGTTACTGTAGAAAGAGACCAGCTTTTACAAAAAGTCAAAGACTTTTGATGTGCTAAAAGCCCAACTGGTTCTCAATAACAGTGTAAAACCAGCTTTTATAATTGTTCCTATTCGAATAGTTATTCAAGTAGTCCTAAATCTAATGTTTCTAAGAACTATTCTCGTTCTAATCAGTATTATCAAGGATATGTCATTGGATCACCCAATTACTCTTCAAAGGTTAAAAGTACTTGGGTTAATAAGTCTGAATCTGTTTTATCTCACACACCTGTTGTTACTAACAATCTTCCTTGCATTGTGAAATCCACTAATGATCTGATCAATCTTAGCAAGAGAAGGATTATGTGCTCAACATGCAAAACCAATAATTTTGTCAATAACAAAAGGTTCAACAGGTGGCTTGGAGATAACAGCTATCAGAATAACTGGAAAGGTAAGAACATGTATGATTATAATAACTGGCATGAATCATATTTTGTATATAACCATCCTGTTAATAGTGCTGAAAAGAAAATACCTTATAGAAATAAATGGTTTGGTAATTACAACATACCTCAACCAGATACTAACAAAATACTACCCAAGTTCGTTTGGGTACCAAAATCTACTTAACCTGGTTTTGCAGGTGTGTCAAGTTTGCGCTGCTCAGAATATCATTTCAGTGATACACCATTGCAGGGGGAGTTGTAATTTATTCCAAACGAGGCTTTTGAACATTTCAGTTCAGGACCCGTGCTTTACCGAGTTTGGTTTCTAAACACTCAGTTTAGAACCCGTACTTAAAATGTTTTCTTCAAATTTTATAATTTTTGAGCTTAACTGAATCATTACTTAAATTTGTTTTCTAGGGGGAGTCTCTAGAAATTTTTGAATAAATGTTTTCGGAAATGGAAATGTTTTCTGAAACGAGTACATTTTTTGAACAGGTATTTCCTGAGATTTTACTTGCGTAATTTCTTGTCGTACATAATTCCAATACATGTTTCAGTTATTCTTCAAACTGGTATTATCACGTCTCTTATATGAAAATCTTTTTCGGTGATAATACACTCGTTTGTATTCAATTTTGTTTTCTGATATTTTTTTACATTGATTCATATACATTCATTTTTTTATATCAGAATCTGTAAACTTGTTCTTACAGATCTTCATTCATTTCTCTCATATACCGAATAATCGAATTATTGTCGCATCATTCTTTCGTCAATTGTGCTTAAAGCCAAATTTCTTGATCAATTTTTTATCTGATCATTGTGTTTTAAAGAAATAATATTTTGATCAACCTTTGTGATCAAATGTGCATAACGCTAAATTTTAGGAGGGACTGAGTGCTTATCAGAAATACCTCTATGGAATGTCAAAACCCACAGACCTACCCAAGAGGACAACCATATCTGAGTGAGCTTAAATAAAAAAGGGTTTGTGTGCTGAGATTAAAATGAAAAAGAGAGGGGTAGTTGCTGTGAGCTAAAAGAATTGACGAGAGTTGTGTCAGGATTAAAAGAAAATGAGAATCCTGTTCCA
>NW_020200685.1:105305-111488 GCF_001531365.2 Cynara cardunculus var. scolymus | reverse complement strand
TATGTCCCCCCCTTCAAGTCTTTTTGATCACATATTGAGTCTGATAAATTTGTGTAATCCACACGATTTATCTTTTTGAGCCTAAACAGAAGCATTAGTTGYTTTATCTTTCTACACTACACAGATTTAGCATTTTATATGTTAATTTGCCAAAACATTCATAGATATGCTATTTTTAGCTATCAATGATTGAATGGAAGATCTGGTGAGATGAGCATAAAAAAGTCTCATATATACAGTACATTCGTTGTACTGAGTATATTTGTTATACTCACAGGCCAATCTTTTTATATGATTGAAAACAATTTCATATGTTGAAATTGGATGTTACCTTCCCATTCCCTTAATCTGAAAAGATTAAACAAGTGAATTTGCAAAGATCTACTTACAGTTTCTTGAATTGACAGCTTACGCGGAAGATTTCATTCATCTTATGTATGATGGAATGATTCTCATTTCATCATAAGGAGGCGTATGTAATCATGAATGAAATATTCATTTCCAAACTTTTTAAAGGGAATTTGATGCAAAGATCTAGGAGGAGTAACTTCGATAATGGCAAAAGACTCAAAAGAAGAAGTGCGACTGAAGATGATTATAGAAAGATTATTTGTGTGCTACAATGACTGAGAAATGTTGAATGTGAAGATCATCTTTACAACAGTTTACTGAAGATTAATTCTGAAGATCCTTTGAAGATCACATTTTGTACATTGTTTCTGAAAATTACTGTTCAACATTGTCAAAAGAGAAGATCATCGCGGTTCTACATTCGAGGGGGAGAATGCTAGAAGATCTTTCTCAACAGTGGATTGCTTGAAGATTTCAAGTTGAAGATTTCTTTTGAAGATGACATAATATGCTTAAAGTTTCAAAGTTCAAACAAGAACTCAAAGCGCAAAATTTCTTTCAAGTCTGAATACAAAGGGGGAGAATGTTAGTACTGAAAATCAGTATTAAATTGTATTCGTCTTGAAAGTTAAATATTGTCTATAATTGTAAAAGTCATCGTGTTTGACTTTTCTTAGAAATGTTTGACTTTGACTATTGTTTAGAAGTTTGACCCTATAAATAGGGTAATGTCTTTGTAAATCTTAGAAGAGAGCTCATTGTTAAATCTGATATGTATAACAGAGGTTTGACTACTTTGACTTTTCCTCTCATCTCTCTCAAAGTGTTCTTCATGATATATTCAGATCTGCCATAGATTCATATAGAGATTAGTTGAAGATTGATCATTTTGGACTCATAAATCTCATATGTCTGTTGTCAAGAGAATCTTTCGATACCTTAAGGGGACTCCATTTTTGTGTCTCTGGTATCCTAAGCATTATGGGTTTAAACTTATCTCGTATATAGATTATGATCATGTAGGGTGCAAACTCGATCGATAGGGTACTTCTAGAAGCTGTCAACTGCTTGGCAACAAGCTCATCAACTATACATCCAAGAAGCAAAACTGCGTATCAACTTCAACTACAGAAGCATAGTATGTAGATGCAGCAAGCTGCTGTTGTCAAGTAATTTGGATGAATACTCAACTCAAAGACTACGACATTGAATTTGACAAGATTACCATCATCTATAACTCTGAAAGCACGATAGCGATCACAACAAGTCCAGTACAGTACTAAAAAACAAAGCACATCGATGTATGTTACCATTTCATCAAAGACCATGTAGAGAAAGGTAAAATTGAAATGTTCTTTATCAGCACAGACCACCAACTTGCAGACATTTTCACTAAGGCTCTTGATGAAAAGAGATTTAATTTCTTAGGCAGCAAGTTGGGTATGCTCAATCTTCATTAATCAGATATGGCCTTTATATGCACTATACAGATGCTCTACATCCTCCTTGAGCATATTTCTGTGCGACATTTGTTGATTTGTTTTATTTCCCTGAGACAAAGCCTTTTGCTAGGGTCTTTGATCTCTTTGTCATAAAGAGTCTCTATACCTTACTCTAGTGCTAGTACAATTCTTATGATCTTGTGATCCAAGCATAGTTCAAGGGGGAAAAGCTCAGACAGCCTATTTCAGGGGGAGCATTGGACCGTCAACCATACAGAGTCTCTCTGTGTGTACTATACGGAGCATCTATCTCATTAAAATTTTAAAGTTTAATGATAGAATCTCTGTATAGTCCAACCATGCGTCTCTGTATGCACCCCTAAGGTATGTAACTTTTCTTAAACCATACTCTGGTCTCCTTTCTTTTAACACGCACTCAAATCTCCTGTACAGAGCCTCTGTATATATACTATACAGAGCATTTGTCGCAAACCCATGACTTCCTGTCTTGCACTCTTGAAAGCTTCAGTTTCAGACACGTAGCATATATAGATTCTCTGACCCAAGTAACTTAATATCTCAATATGATGACTACTAGTCTTCTTGAACGGTTCTCATACAAAGCTTCTGCATGTTCTATGGAACGTCTCTGTCTCACGATATTCTATGTTTTCTTTCTCTATGACCAAGCGTATGTGTCCTTTCTTTTCTTCTAAGTGTTTGGTTCCAACATAGAGATTTTCTTCCATTCATATCTAAACAAAACGCTGGTTGACAAACATTTGTCTTTTTCCTTGAAGGCGTAATTGAACAATTAATATTTTAATTAATTTGAGCGGTCACTTATAGAAGATCGCCGCCTGTAACCCTAATTTTTCAAATATGGGAGGCGGAACGCATAGCCTGTCAAGCCACGTGGCTTCTCCCCATACGCTATGTGAAGAAAACTCTTCGGTTTTTTATGCTTTGGGAAGATAATAACTCGAGTACTCCTTAGGAAATCCCTATTTAAATGAGTCATTATCCCCGTTTTCAAATTTCTTTACGCTTTCAAGAATCTCAAAATTACTCTCTAAGTTTTTCCTCTCAAGAACTTCCAAACGCCATTGATGAACACTCCAGTCTCAGAAAAATCATCTTTGTTCGATCAATCGATCTTCAATCTCAAGTAAGTTCTTCACAATCATATCTGTTCTCAAAACCCTAAAAGATAAATCGACTAAAACACGCTTCTCAAAACCCTAAATATTTTCCCAAAAACCAGTAACCAGTCATCTTACCCTTTTCTCCAAGAAACCTGCAACAATGTATTCCTCATAATCAAACAACTCACAAACCCACATCACCACTCTCAAATCAATCGAGGGAACATACCAAAATATCATTCCACTTCCCTTGAAACCCAGCAATCACTCCCTTTTCCTGATCTTGGATAACTTTGATTCCAAGTATCACCTTATCGTAGACATTCTTCACCACCATGTGGACCAGAGATCATCCAATAACTCAAATTATTGGTGATCCAAATGCTTCTATTTGTACCCGGTCTGCTTCTGCAAATGAGTGTCTTTACTCCACTTTCTTGAGCAATATTGAATGGTCTAAGGTGTCTGAAGCCTTAGTGGACCCGGATTGGATAATCGCGATGCAAGAGGAGCTGAATCAATTTGAAGCTCTAAAGGTCTGGAGATTGGTTCCTCGTCCAAGAAATAAAATGATTATCGGTACTAAGTGGGTTTTCAGAAATATGAAAGATGAAGACATAGTTGTTGTCAGAAATAAGGCCTGACTTGTCGCTAAAGGATACAATCAACAAGAAGGTGTCCACTACGATGAAACATTGGCTCCGGTAGCACGGATTGAAGCTATCAGAATGTTCTTGGCGTACGCTGCACCGGAAGACAACATTCTTGTATGGTCTTCTCAAAGAAGAAGTCTACGTTGCTCAACCGAAAGGTTTTATCGATGAGTCAAAGCCTGATCATGTATACATCCTTGACAGAGCCATATATGGTCTTAAACAAGCCCCGAGAGTCTGGTACGACATTCTATCACAATTTCTAGTAAAATCAGGTTTCTCGAAAAGTAATATCGACACAACCCTCTTTATTAAAAAGAAAACGTCTAATATAATTTTGATGCAAATTTATATAGATGATATAGCATTTGGATCTACAAATCCTAAATACTGCAAAAAAAATTCTACCTTGATGGTTTCTCGTTTTAAAATGAGCATGATGGGTGAGATGAACTTCTTTTTAGGTCTTCAAGTAAAATAATTATCTTCAGGAATCTTTATTTGTCAAACAAAATATATTTTTGATATCCTGAAGAAATTTAATTTGGAAAATTGTTCATCTATAAGAACACCTATGGCTCCCGCTTCAAAACTACATGTCGATCCTTCTGGAAAAGCTGCAGATCAGAAAACATATTGAGACATGATTGGTTCTTTAATGTATTTAACATCTTGTAGACCATATATTATGTTTTCAACACATCTTTGTGCTAGATATCAGGCAAATCCAAAGGAGTCCCACTTAAGTGTTGTTAAGCACATTTTTTGTTATCTAAAAGGGACTGCCAATCTTGGACCCGGGTATCCAAAGGGTACTAGTTTTGAACTAACAACATACTCAGATGCAGATGATGCAGGGTGTATGTTGGACAGGAAAAGTACATCGGGTCATGTACAATTCTTGGGAGATAAACTCGTAACCTGGGCTTCAAAGAAACAAAACTGTGTATCTATTTCCACCGTGAAAGCAGAATATGTAGCTGCTGTCAGCTGCTGTTCTCAAGTTCTATGGATGTGGACAAAAATCAGAGATTACGTTTTTATTTCGATAAAATTCCCATTTATTGTGATCCTATTCAACAAACCAAAACCAAACATGTAGATATTCGGTATCACTTTATTAGAGATCATGTTGAAAAAGAAACTATTGAATTATATTTTGTAAATACAGAGTTTCAACTACCTGACTTATTTACAAAAGCATTAGATGAAAAACACTTCAGATTTTTAGTATCTAAGTTAGGTATGTTGAATTTCAAATTTTGAATTTTTCTTAAAATATGTTCAATTTATTGAACTTAGTTTAAGTCAAATACATTTTGTTAAACCCCACAATGCAAAATGTAACAAGTAATGAAAAACAAGTGATGAAGAACCAGAAGACCAATGAAGACATCAAGGCAAAATCGACTAAGTCTGGAATTCAACCATTGGATCGATGAATAGTTTAACCATTGGACCGATGGACAAGTTCAAGCATTGGACCGATGGACAAGTTCAACCAGAGGATCAATGGACAGGTTCAAGGATTCGATGGAAAGAGCATCCTCATCGATCCTCTGGACAAGCAACACTTAGAARATTTTCCAGCACTTCATCCAAGCATGCAATGAAGATTTGAAGATAAGGATGAAGTCATCATATCATGAATGACAGCTGGAGATGACAAATCAACAGTTGGAATTCAAGTTTATCATATTGTTAATGATTATCCATGAGAAAGATAAACCCTATCTATTAGCTAGACGATTTGCTAGAAAGTAGCATTAGATAGTTATCTTATTAATAGTCATTTAGTATAAATAGATTATTAGGTCTATTGTAAAAATAAGGCTTTTACTCTTTGTTTTACATTTATGAATCTGTAAAGTAAAACATTTGAAGCTCAAAATTGTTCTTAAGCTTTCTTATTTTATTCTTGAGACTTCATAACTTTCTTCATTAAATTACTATAATTTGGTTATTCATAACTAGATTATTAGTGTTATTGCTCGGCCCTCAAAGAAGAGCATCTGATTCATGACTTAGCAGACCCAATGAATCAGAGTTAGCTCAATTATTTGAAGACATCTTCGATGAAGAAGTAATCTCTGGACATGAGACCAATGCAAAATCAATCTCCAGAGTCAATGATGAACATGCAGAGACTAGTAGTAAAGGTACATCTCTCACAGAAGCTCATGTTACTTCACCATCTACTTCTCCTGTGTCTTCAGATCATGATCAAGAACCAGAGTTTAACCCTAGAGATGATCTTGTTGAGGGAGAGCAAGCAGTTCCATCAATCGATGAAGAACTGCATCCTGTTGCTTCAGAACCTCAATCAAGCACCAAGTGGACGAAGAATCACCCACATCACCAAATCATTGGTGATCCAACCTCTGGTGTCAAGACGAGATCCCCTACTGCAAATGAATGCCTATATGCAAACTTCTTGAGCATGATTGAACCGAAGAAGATTTCTGAAGCCCTACAAGATCCAAACTGGATAAACGCAATGCAAGAAGAATTACTTCAGTTTGAACGAAACAAAGTATGGTCTCTTATGCCTCCTCCCAAAGGAAAAACGGCAACAGGAACCAAATGGGTCTT
>NW_020200685.1:98118-105016 GCF_001531365.2 Cynara cardunculus var. scolymus | reverse complement strand
AAAATGGCTTCGAAAAAGGTACAATCGATACAACTCTCTTTCTCAAGAAGCATAAAGGTAATATTTTACTTGTTCAAATATATGTGGACAACATTATATTTGGCTCTACAAATTCACAACATTGAGAAAAATTCTCAGAGTTGATGAAAAGCAAATTTGAGATGAGCATGATGGGAGAACTCAGCTTCTTCCTTACACTTCAAATAAAACAAGTTCCAGAAGTAATTTTCATAAATCAGTCCAAATATGTGACTGACCTTTTGCAAAAATACTCTCTCTCTAATTCATCATCAATGAGAACTCCCATGGCTACAGGAGTCAAGTTATTTGCTGATCCATCAGGCAAATCTGTAGATGTCACAACCTATCGAGGCATGATTGGATCACTTCTGTACCTAACTGCTAGTAGACCTGATATTATGTTTGTCACATGTCTTTGTGCAAGATATCAAGCAAATCCCAAAGAATCGCATCTTTCTACTGTCAAGAGGATCTTTAGATACCTTAAGGGAACTCCTTCATTGGGTCTCTGGTATCCAAAGGACTCTGGATTTGATCTAATAGCCTACACAGATGCAGATCATGCAGGATGCAAGCTTGACAGAAAGAGTACGTCTGGAAGCTGTCAACTCTTGGGGGATAAGCTAGTAAGTTGTACCTCCAGAAAACAAAATTGTGTCTCAACATCTACAGCAGAAGCATAATATGTTGCTGCTGCTAGTTGTTGTTCACAAGTTCTCTGGATGAAGACTCAACTTAAGGATTATGGTTTTCATTATGACAAAGTCCCAATCCTTTGTGACTCCAAGAGTGCCATAGCAATCTCTGCAAATCCAGTACAACATTCCAAGACCAAGCACATCGATGTAAGGTACCATTTTCTGAAAGACAATGTTGAAAAAGGTAACCTAGAAATGTACTTTGTTCCAACTGAGATTCAACTTGCTGACATTTTTACAAAAGCTCTTGATGAAAAATGATTTTTATTCTTGGTCAGCAAGATGGGTATGCTGAATCTCACCACTTAGAGGCAATAATTATCATTCAACCAGCGATCTTCAATATCTCATGGTTATGCCMATAAGTGATACAATATCTTAGCCATAAATTTTCTAAGTTTCCTAGCCCAGAGCTTCTTGTTCTAAAGACCGGAGCCTCTGGCCATATAGAATGACTTAGATTTAATGGCAAAATTTCATCTTTGAAACCAGAGCCCCTCTGGTTCTATTGGTAATCAGAGCCCCTCTGGTTCAAAGCAAATACTTGGTAATTTTTACCAAGTCCTTTTTCTCCCACCCAGAGCCTCTGGTTATATAGACCAGCGCCTCTAGACTCCAACACTTTGAGGTATCAATGTCTCAATCCTTTGATTCTTGCACACTCTCTTTATTTTCTTTCTCCTTTACCAACCAGAGCCTCTGGTTCCAAAGACCAGAGCTCCTCTGGTTTCCCCACACTTGCAATATTTTTTTCCAACCAGAGCCTCTGGCTTCCTCCTTTGCTTGCTATATATTCTTTTCTTACAACAAGAGCCTCTAGTTCTAAAGACAAGAGCCTCTGGCTTTAGATTCTTTGAAATCAAGTCTTAACCATTTCCCCTCATACTCTCTTTTCATTGTTTTTCTCAACCAGAGCCTCGGGTTATAAAGACCAGAGCCTCTGGATTCAAAGTCTTTGTCACCAGCGCACCTCTGGTCTAAAAGAAAATTCTTTTTCCTTGTTCATAACTCATTGCCTTCTAAACCAGAGCCTCTAGTTCCATAGACCAGAGCCTCTGGTTTCAATGTCCTTAAGTTTTTCAAAAACCATGCCTTTCAACCAGAGCCTCTGGTTCTAAAGACCAGAGCCTCTGGCTTTGTTCTCTTTGAAATCCTTACTTGGCATATGATTCTCTCAACCAGTGCCTCTGGTCTGTCTCCTACACTTCTCATATTTTATCTAAGTGAAGGGGAGTCTTTGACTTTATCCGTATGCATCATTTGAGGGGGCGCAAAAGTTTACTTTTGTAAACTTGCATTTTCCATCCAGAGCCTCTAGTTCTACTATCGAGAGCCTCTGGTCACACAAAACCAGACCTCCTCTGGTTTTATAAAAAGGATTGCCATACTTCAACAGAGTCTCTGGTTTGTTAACCAATGTCTCTACATCATGCAAATCCCACCCACTTTGTCATGCATAACCAGAGCTCCTCTGGTTCCATGAAAATACATTTTACAATAAAACTCATCTTAATTGAAACCATTTTTAGGATTATACAAAATTGCAGCTTTTGTGACTAAAAACTATACAACAAGGGTTTTTAGAAGACCAAAACTTCGTAATAAGTATTAATCTTACAATTAGATGAGATTTTGAATAATTTTTTTTTGGAAACGTCTTCACCAAGATATTATTTGGAATGACTCTTCATTTCAAAAACTTGATGACGTCACTCAAACCACGCGCCTAACACCATACAGGCTGTCCCCCATGAGCCGTTTCAATATTTTCCCTCCCTTACCCCAGGCTGACACGTGTCCACTACATTAAATGGCATGTACTATCAAGACGGCTCACGTTCATCCAATACAACCCATTTTCATGATTATTATATTATAATAATCAAAGAAACGTTTCCCTTACCACACCCCTCCACCTCCCCCACCCCACTCGTCTTCCCCATAAATACCCGTCTTCCCCAACCTTACATTCTTTACGCCTTCAAAAACTACAACAAAACTTTGACGAACTCAAAACCTGCAACTTCATCAAAAATGGCCTCCTCCACTTCTGACGAATCCAATAACAATGACAGCCGCATCCAATCCACCGGCGCCGACAGCCGCGCAATCGTCTTTTTGCCCATGAAACCCAATAACCACATGATTGAACTGCGCAACACCCTTTTTGATGACAGGTTTGCGATAATGATTGAGTTCTTCAAGAACTGTATCCTTCTTCCTGCCTTAACCCTTGTGAACCCAAACGTACCTATAAAGTATGTTCAACAATACTGGCAGACCTGTGAGTTTGATCCTCTAAGTCATGGAATAATAGGAGACATAGACGCTCCAAATGACATGGTTTGCTCGGTAAAAATATCACGAGCAAAGGTTTCTATGGTTTTGTGCATTCCCACAAGAAAGGAACTAGGAATCGCGCAATATGACGAACCACCTTCCTCCGACGACATCCGAAGGTTCGTGAAGATGCTAGGGTACAATCGTGAACTGCAAAACGTATCAGAATTCAAAAGACAATTCCTCCCACCAATGTGGAATTTGTTCTTTTCTATCCTCAACCGATCCCTCACTTGCAAGCTCGGCACCCTTGACCAAGGAAATCTCAACATAATGACAATTATGTCTGGGCTTTTCTTCAACTTTAATCTCGACTACGCCTTTCACATCTACAACGAGATTCATGCGGCCGTCATTAAAAATGCAAACTTCAAGCCGCAGGAAAGCCACTATCTGCAGTTCTATTTCCTCGCTTCCTTGCTCTTTTCATTGGGGACGCGATGGTGCAACACGGACTACCTGCTGTGGAGCCCTTCACCCCAAACTACAAGATGCAAGGACATCGCCCAACACTATCAAAGGAAGGATACACCACAAACCATCCGCTGTCCCAGGCTATGCTCACTGTCATTCCATCGACAAGTGAGATACGCCAAACCTATGAACGTTCCATGCTGTCCCAGGCACCGAGGGCAGCTACCCCGGAGCACTTAGAGCCGTCCCCCCTCCAAGCGAGGGAGCACAAGCATCGTCTTCATCGGATGATGAAGATGATGATGATGATGATGCTAGTGCTTCCCCCGGCCTTCACCAAAATATTCCCCACCATACTACCCAAAGGGCAACCACATCTACTACCCCTGGCGATCAAAGCCAAAGGGTATTGAAACAGGACGACCCAGTCCCACCCAAAAACCAGCCAGCCATCCAGAGGCCATTCTTCGGGCCTCTGGAGATGAACTACCCGAGGAACCTCATATCCCATCACCCCTCTGTCAACAGAGAGGTGATGAAGAAACAAAAGCCCCTTCGCCTCAGGGCTCACCACAACCCCTCACACACACAGAAGAATTTGTTGCTTCTGACATTGATCCCATAGATCGTTCAGAGTAATCTTCAATTCGTGCACCATTCCCCTTGGTATTTGATCTACCAAAAGGGACACACATCCGCTTCACTTACTCAGCCTCTGAAGCTGAAGAAGAGGAAGAGGATGTTCCAACATCACGAGATAGTTCTTCTCTCGAAGGTTATCAAGGACATGATGGAAGTCCCTTGAGGCCTACCTTCGCACAAGGCCAATAGAGGCGCCTCAGGAATAGAGGCCCAACTTGCAGCATCTATTGCTGCAGGGGTTACCCCATTAGCAGATCTGGTCACTAAGGTTGAGTTCCAAGCCTTTGTTGATACAGTGACGTGGTCCTTGGATGACCTTAAACTCCTAGTACAAGGGATTATGGAGAACCAACCCTCAGCCGATACCCCAGGCCTCCATCAATCCCTTGCCATCCTCCAACGCCACCTAAACCAAATCGATACCCAAACCCAAACTAACTCAACCCGCCTTCAAATCCTTCAACAAACAGTAACCCAACACCACAATACCATATCATCCTTAGCCACCCAACTAAACCAAATCCTAATCCAATCCATAGCCACCCTCACGGCTCAGGCAACTGAGGCYGATGAAAACTTAACCTACATCATCACCCAACTCCAAACCATCCTTCGCAATCTTCATAAACTACCATCCTCCATCACCTCCCAAATACCTCACCCTCAACCTTCATCCACATCTTCCATCGATGAAACCCTTGCCACCCTCACCACCCAAATGGCCACCATACAAACAACYCTCAACCAATTACCCGCCACCATACTTGCCCAAATCCCACCACAAACCCAAACCCCACCTCCCTCTGCAGGCCCTTCTTATGAAGCAGCCTTCTCATCCGTCACTGCAGAGGTGAGGAATCTTCTTACTAACCTTCCCCAACCTCCATCATCTGCAACAACCTCTGTGCCACCTCCTCCCTCTACAGGCATAGACTTTGCTACAAGAGCCGACCTACGGGATCTGTCTAAGGCACTTATCTCCTCTGTCAATGAGATAAGTGCAAAGTTCGCTGCTCGATCCGTTGAACCTACCACTACGCTAAGGAAGAGTTTACAACACCAGCAAGAACGAACAAACACTCTCCTTCGCACAATGGAAGAACGGCGCAGAAAGGATCGAGTGTGCACTCTTGCATCCCACATTCGAATGAGGAAAAAGAAGAATAGATCAAGAGTATCCTGCTCTTCCAGCCGCCCCTACAAATGACCAAGGCATGAAGACCAAGACCCCGATGATCAAGGTCTTGGACCTCATGAGAGGGAGACAGAGGCGGCGGCTACACAACAAACAGGATCCGCTGCACCACAGCAACCATCACCACAACTACAATCACACAACAACCACCATCAACCCAACAAACCCAACCAAGGGAACCAGAGGCTTTGCCCTCTGATGAAGAACAAAATATCCAAGTTCCCTCAGCCACAATACTAGACCCCATCGTGTTGAGTTCATCAACCGATGAAGAACCAAAAACACCACCTACAGAACCCAACCAAACCTTCACTCCCTCACCCACAACAAACCTACCCTTAACACCTTCTCCCACACCTCGACCCTTCACTCTTACCCCACAACCAGAACCCACAAAAACCCAACCATCGCCTCAACGACCCCAAACCCAACCAGAAACCTCTCAACCACTTGAAACTGAACCAACCAAAGAAAACTCACCCTCTACCCATTCACAACCCCAAGCCGAGACACAACCCTCAACCCAACATTCTGTGGTGCATGCGGACATCCTCTCTTCCTCGAGGCATCCTCCACAAGGCCTGGTGGACGAAATAATTCAAAGCATGGAGTCGATGAGGAGAAGACTTCAATTGCCGCCCAAGGAACCAATAATGATGGAAAACGTCCATCAATACATGTACCAAGAACGCGAAGAAAGCCTGTCAACCAATCTTCCAATCCTATCGCCAGAGTCTATGAACCTTCTACATCATCATTTCATAAAACAGACTACTCAACCACCTCAAGCTGTGTTTTCGATCGATGGAATAAGAAGTGTCATAGACTTAAAGATAAAAGTCAAATGCCAACAGAGCCATACGCTACATCGAGTTCAATGTGGAAAGAGCCCATGGGGTAGTTAGCGTGTTCAACGGGAATGATCTCATCAACCTCAATCCATATGACTTGATTGAGCTACATGCCTACACAGCTCAAAGGCAAGATCATGGGATACGATTTGGAATGGCGAACAGAGCTATTGTCAAGACAATGGAGTCCCTGGTGAAGCACAGAGCCAAAAGCGATTTTGAAATTTCCTTTAGGCTAGGCATTGAGAGGTTATCCTGTGCTCCTCCAAATGAAGATTTCCAGGGCTTGCAGGAGATACGTTCTGCTTTAGTTCTTACTCAACCTGAACCCGGACTTGTTTACAAGAATGAGTTTGGGGTTAAAAAGTTCTTCAGATTGACTGAAGCCTTCAAGTATTCAACAGATACACTTGAATGGTTTTAGAAAAACATTAGAGAAAGACTGGGCAGAAACCATGTGCCAAGGGAAGAGGGGAGTCATCTCATACATGAGATATCAAGCATCATTGCTTATCGAAGACTACTCTTACGCTTTAAAGATATATACTCAGGTAGTTAGTAATGAGATGAGATTTTTGCTTATTTTGTCTTGATGTAATTTGTTTCCAGTATTGTAAAGAAATTTCATCATCCAATAAAAAATTGGAGTGTGATGTTTTTTACTACACTAGTGTCTGTTCTTCACATATGTGTCTAGATTAGACTTTGTTTGTTATTTCATTACTTAGGGGGAGATT
>NW_020200685.1:87573-97771 GCF_001531365.2 Cynara cardunculus var. scolymus | reverse complement strand
CTATCTATTAGCTAGACGATTTGCTAGAAAGTAGCATTATATAGTTATCTTATTAATAGTCATTTAGTATAAATAGATGATTATGTCTATTGTAAAAATAAGGCTTTTACTCTTTGTTTTACGTGAAGCTCAAAATTGTTCTTAAGCTTTCTTATTTTATTCTTGAGACTTCATAACTTTCTTCATTAAATCACTATAATTTGGTTATTCATAACTAGATTATTAGTGTTATTGAGAGATCTGAGATCAACATATTTTTTCAAAATAATTGTATTTGTTAATATAAATCAGTATTTCATTCTTTTTAATGTGATAGAAAATCTTTTTGATTGTGGAATCTATATATCTGAGGGGGAGGATTGAACTTTGTTCTTAATTTTGATTCATTTTTCAAAGGGGAGTTCAAATATCTGTATGATGCTAACTTCTTTATTTTTCTCACAGGTATTGATACAATATTGATTTTTTGAAAGTTGTGAGTTTTGAGGATAAGTGTTCGTCCGATTTAGTCTAAATCCGGACAAGGCATTGTCTGACTAGGACTCAATCCAGATGAAGCTTTGTCCGGTGAAAGTCATATATGGACAATGCTATGTTCGATTTAGAGAATATCCGGACAAGAGGCTATCCGCAAACTCGTATTCGGATAAGATTATATATGCTTTGGATAAGTTTCATGTGTTGGTAATCCGGTTGAAGGGTCATCTGGATATCTTGTAATCCGGTTGGTGGGTCATCCGGATATGGTATTATCCGTATGTAGAGTTTGTTTGAGTCAAATCCTAACAACTCTTTGTCAGATTTATGTCAATCCGGACAATACTTCGGATTAGAATGTGAAGAGTTTTTGACTACCTATATAAGTCATCGTCTGATTTTCTTTTCACTCTTTAGTGTTTCATTTGAATTCGCTCATGCTCTCACTCAATCTTCATTGTCTCTGGATAACCTTTGAATATTCATCAAGTTCATCTTCATCTTAATTTCTTTAGACATCATCATCCGTATTGTACTGTTTCTTTGCATCATTAAAAGGTTTGTCATTCGTTGAATATATTTGGACCTAAATCAATAGTATTAAACCTATCATAAATTTAAACTTGAATCATAATATCTTAAAATCTGGATTAAACCTAAGACTGTCATGAACATCATGTTTTGAATAAAAGAACTGTTAAGATCATTCATGTATGGACCTTTTTCGAATCAGTGTCTGTTAATTGGATTCATTTTTGGACTTAATGTTGTTATTTTTTTGTTAACCAGATTAGATCCTGAGTTATTGAATGTTAAAAAGTTGTTTGTTGACCGGACTTCTCACCGGAGAAGGTCACCACATGTTCTCCGAAGTTCATATCCGGACAAGGTTTTTGAATTTTTTTGTGTTTTAAATTTTTTGTTTGTTGTTTTTGTGTAGTAGTATTTTTTTAGTATTCTTTTATAAATTTTTTTAGGATTTTTTTTAGTTTAGTGTCTTAATATTTTTAGTTTTGTTATTTTTTTAGTATATATTTTTTTCTTTGAGAAGTTTATTTTTTTAGTGTTAATTTTTTTTTGGTATTTTTTTTTGGAGTTCAAAGTTTTTTGCCAAATCATAGTGTTAGGATTTTTTGTCTTATATTGCTATTTTTTGAAAAATTAATTCATTTGCGAGTCTAATATTTTTTATTTTTTACAGGAAAATGGCTGACGAAAATACCTAAAACCCACAAAGATCTGACGAGGAATCCCATATCCCATCGGTCAGATCAGATAATCTTTCCCAGCCACTCCAATCACTAAATATCACGATCCCAGATGAAGTCGTTTTTCCACAATACCTATACCTAGACATTAAACCCTGTGAAGTCCAAGATTCATACAAAATGATATTAATCTTCAAAAACAACATAAATGAAAGAATTGAAAGAATAGATCACCAAATGTAATTGATTTGATTGAGAGAGAAAATTACAGCTCTAATCTGATTACAATCTGCTAATGACTTGATAATGACAATTACAAGGAAATTACTATTTGTACTAAGGAAATAGTAAAGCTACGCTATTACAAAGGCATGTAAACTAAAGAGAAACTTGAATACAACAATAAAGCTCTTACTCAAACCCAATATTCTCCCCCTTTGGATTCAAGTTTGGACTCTTGTAAATTTTGTCTTTCTAAGTCCAAGAATTTTCTCTAATCTTCTTAGAGCGTTCATGTATTGAATCTTCTCCTCGAGCAGATTTATAGCATTGACCAATAGATATCTTTCTTTGGAACTCATCCTTTCTGACTCTGCAACTCTATCGTTATTCACCCTTTTTAAATCAAGTGCTCGTCTTACCAACCTTATCGTACCATCTGAATACTTGTTCAATTCATTGAACCTCATAAATTTCTTCACCTGAAGCTGAGCAAAATATATGACTCTGAACTCTGGCTTTTCAAGAATAGATTAGACAGGATAAACATCAATATCTTCTAAGTCTTGATTAGGTCTTTTCAGATTGATGATTATTTGATATACTTTTAGACCCATTTGAACATCTATGACCATAGCCAACTTTACATGACATCGCATAAATCTTTTAATAGCATCAAGAGCATTCAGAGCTCCCTCCTTCCTATTAGTGATGTTTCTGATTTCAATGTACATATACTCTAAATCTTCCAAATAAAAGCTTGAAAAATCAGCTTCACTGAATCTCCATATTTGTCCATCCTGTCTAGTTACAGTAAAAACAGGATACCAGATTTTCAGAAGCTTTTGAGCATCAATCTTCTTAATCGTGACAACCCGATGCTTGGTACRAACTTCACTAATAGGTAGGCGCTTTGCTTTCAAAAGGTGTTTGTATTCTAAACGATAGTCTTTCGTCTATTGATGAATACCAATAAATTTATCACCGCTCAGAACCTTACGATGACGGATAAAAATTCCAAAGTAAATATCTTCCAAGTATGGCTCTTGGATTCTTTCTCTATCATAACCTGGAAAATTTGCTCGGATGTGAAATGGTACATAATTCTTGGTGAAGATTTCTATAGGATCAACATGTTCTCTAGGAGCAGAAACATCTGATACACCAGGTGCATCTGCAGTGGAAGATTCTGGAATAATCTGACGGTCATCTTGAAGAGGAAAAACTGGATCTTCATCATTTATATTAGCTTCAAAGTCAAAGTAAATCCCAGTTGACTCGTCAATGTTATCAATGTCCTCTCCAAAATCTTGTTCTCCACCTAGAGCAGTAGAAAACACATCATTGAAACCTACATTGGCAGACAAGTCCAATAACAACCTTCTTCCTACTGTAGAGTCCGTCGGCTTTTCAACCATTGGCTCGATTATAGGACTTGTCTCCATTTCTTCTTCATTTTCTATCACAATAGCCTCAATTATTCTTTCCCGAACAGACTCCGGGGTAGAAGCTTCAGCAATTACATCTTGAGCAGATGGCTCATCTTCAACCCTTGTAGCTTGTTCAGATGTCTCAGCTAATCTCTGTCTCTTCCTCTCTCCTCATGATGATCTGGATCATCCGAATCATCATGCCTTCTTTTATGAGAGATGGCCTGAGATCTACAAGTTTCTTCCAAAGTAGGCACCCGTTCAACAAGGGCATCCATTGAACTTTTAAGATCTTTAGGTTTTAGATGTGATTAACTTGCTAACTTTTGAGAAGCTAGAAGTAACCACATCTTGAAAAGCCAAAAACTCTGAGGCTCGAACGAAAGGGTTAACATCCAGTTGTTGTCTTAAGAGCCCAACCAAGTCTACATCTTCAGCGTCAGGATTTTGAAACGCCATCAATTTTGCGTACAATAGCGATTTAAGTTCATCCATCGTTTGTTCTTGTACCGACGACTCAAGTACATGTGGTGGTGATGGCGCAGATGGTCGCTCTTCTTCTACCGTTTCTTTCCCCTTCAGAAGTCTTTTTAGACTTGCCATTTGTTCATCCATATTTTCTTGAACAACCTTTAAGGCGTCATCCAGATATTCCCTTGACACGAAGTCTGGTAAGCTCACACCTGGATCACTTAGATTACCAGTTGAAACAACAGTTGAATAAACTTGTGTGCCTACGTTCAATGTTGGCATGATATTAGCATTGATATGACTTCCGACCTGTCCTTGTGAAATGTCAAATGACACCACTCCGGTCATTCTAACAAGTTCACTAAGAACTGCACTTGGAGCAACAGATGCTCTAGACTCATGTGTACCTATGTGTATCGGCTCTAGACTCGAGGTGCATAGAATCGATGTCATAGGCTGGGGCAGCGACCTACTTGTTTCAATAACTACATTCTCCAAATGAGAAGTAGTTAGCAGATGTGCTCTATCCACGTGTTCAATTGAAACAACTGGTTGTTGAGAACCAGTTGAGTAGATGGGTGGGGTGTGCATTTGCATAACTGGGCTAGCTATGTCTTGTTCAATACCAACATTCAACGAATAAATGTCAGTAGTAGATGTGGGTGCCCGGCTATGTGTTTCAGCTAGGTAAGGAGCTTGATACTCTTTTTGTGCTCCACTCACACCCTCTTCATATTCTTCTACGTCCCTTTCACTCATTCTCTCAACATTTTCAACTGAAACTCCCTCATCTCCTTCTTCGTTAGAAAGGTTTTGAAGAATACGATCATAATCATCACATTTTTCAACATTGAATGACAAAGAATTTAGACTCGGACAAGGCTGTTGAGTTGAATATTCTGGAAAAATGTCGTTTATATCATCAACCAGTGTTCCAATTGGAATATTCTGTGAAGGAATAGTTTGAGCACGGTCATCCGCTCCATCTTCATTATTATTATCATCATCATTATGATCACCAGGAATTGTCTCATTGTCAGTTTCAGTATATTCTGAACTTGATGAAGTTGTGGAAGTACTATTAGATGAAGTACTTTGCCGATCAGACGCTATCCCCTCCTCTTCACCCTTCTCTAATTCTTTTTCCCTCAACACACTTCCCTGTTCAGGTAACCCCTGTTCCTGAACTCGCTCTTTTATTTCTAACTCCTCTCTCACAACTGAGGCATGGGGTGATCCTTGGGAAAGTTCAACTGGTTCTGGTTGAACTATAGGATCTATCACTCTCCTATAATCTATAACACACTGAGCAGTCTGATCAGCTAAGGCAATTAGTTCTGGTGGTATTGCCATTATAGAATCCAAATCTTCAACTTCTGTATGTTGCCGAACTCTAGTCATGACGAATGTCGGCCACTATTAAGAATTGGATCTGGCTGGAATGTCTTCATTAGCATCCATCATTGCCTTAATAAAAAGTTGCAGAAATCTTTGAAGGGGCACAAAATTCCTGGCTTTAGATGGGAATCTTTTCGCATTGACAAGCTCCACCAATTCATTCGATATGACTAAAGCATAGTCATAGTTTCTCGAGAAGACTATTCCATGAAAGAATTTGAGAAACGAGCTACTGCAAGTATCTATCCCTGCAGTCTTTGACATCAGGCATCTGTTTAGAATTGAGAACAACAAATGCCAAATAGATGGTAGGAACCGTCTTTTGAACTGTGTCTGGTTATTCAACTCTGCCGAGTATCCTAACCATTTGGTGTCTAAGCACAGTTATTCATCTGATACAAAATCTTCAAATCMAGTAGAGCCTGGTCCGGGCGGACGGCGAATCCTTCTTAGTCGTTTTAATGTCAGACGACTAACATATTCATCAACTTCTCATTCAAAATAAATTGTATCACCGTTTTTTCCAAAGTAAGCGTACTCCAAAATTGTTGTAAATACACCATTGGAACAGGTGTATTGGCTGATAAAGAGTATGTTACGGGGTGGCCTTTCAGAATTTCCAGGATAATAGGGTATTCGGTTGGCATAACAAAAGAGAATACATGGTTATTAGGCTTTATATCTAGGTATTTTATCTGTGGAAGTAATGTTTCGGAAGGAATGGGTTGGTTAGGCGGGTGTATTGCAATATTATCGGATCTGACCGAAGGAACGTGAGATTCCTCGTTAGATTGATGTCTTTGATCCGCCATTAACCTATAAAAATTCTAAAAAAATTAGAACCCATTTTATTCAAGAAATTCGAATTAAAAAAATAATAAAACACTTAGATAAATAAAATTTGCTGACCGGATTTGAAAACCGGTCAACAAATAAAATCCAACCAAAACTAAGCTAAAAAAACACTTGACTCAAAAAAAAAAAGAACTAATCAGGACAATCATCAACCGGATTAAGGTTGATCGGAGTAAACTCTGATCACCTTCTCCGGTGAGAAATTCGGTCAAAAACAAACACAACACTAACACACTAAAAATTATCAAAAACAAACAAAACATAACATAAAAAAATAAAAGAAAACTCTATTTGAAACAAATAACAGAGATAAGACTGATTATTAGTATTAATCCTTTTATGATTCGATTTAAGATTCGATTCAGTATTGATTAACGAAACAATCCAAATAGTCCAAAACAAGTCCAATACGATCAAGGAATTATGAATAAGGGAATCAATCGAAGTAAACCTTTATGAGAAATGAGATGAAACGGTGTAGATTCAAGAACAGTTTTGAGCGATAAACCAGATGTATGACCGGAGACGACGATGAATAGTGAATGGGAGTAAAAAGTGAAAAGTGAAAATGAGACGAATATTTATAGTCAAAGTCAAAAACCGTTCAAATTCTAAATCGCTCAAGACTTATCCGGATTAGAATAAATCGGTCAAGATGTGTCTGATTTATGGAATATGAAATATCTAAGTGTTAATTCGGACAATAAATCGCTCAAGGCATAGACGATTTAGAAGAACACCGGTCAAAACTTGTCCGGCTTAAGGATAAATCGCTCAAGGTTCAATTGATTTAGAAATAAATCGTTCAACAAAGAAGAACTAAATCGCTCAAGTTAAGGATTAAATCGCTCAAGAATTGAACGATTTAAGGACTTGAAAAATTAAAACAACAAGCGATTTAGGAATCCGGTCAAATGAAATAAACGATTTGTCAATCCTCTCAATCCCTTGTAAAGTATATCTAATCTTATCCGGATAAGAGTTTATCATATAGCCTTTTGTACGGATTAGTCTAAATCGGACAAGTGTTGTCCGGATTAGACTATATCGGCCAAACACTTATATTTCTAAACTCTACATCTTTCAAAAAATAGATAATACTCAAAAATACCTGTAAGAAAAATATAAACTGTTAGTGTACAATAGATAAAATTCACTCCCCCTCAAAATATGATCAGATAAAAAATTCACACTCCCCCTCAAATATAGATTCCCACGATCAAGAAATTTAAATCAGATAGAAAAATTGAAACACTGACTTATATTTAAAAAATACAGATATTTGACTAAATGAATTTGAATTAAATACAATTCAATAAACTGAACTGTTTTTAATAAAAATTCAAATTTTCAAATTTAACATACCTAACTTAGATACAAGAAAGCTAAAACGTATTTCATCTAAAGCTCTCGTAAATAAGTCAGCTAATTGAAATTATGTATTTACAAAATATAGTTCAATGGTTCCTTTTTCTACATGATCTTTAATAAAATGATACCGGATATCTATATGCTTGGTTTTAGTGTGTTGAACAGGAATACATGAAATAGCAATACCACTTTTGGAATCACAGTAAATTGTAATTTTGTTAAAATAAAACCCGTAGTCTCTGAGCTGTGTCTGCATCCATAGCACTTGAGAACAGCAGCTTGCAGCATCTACATATTCTGCTTCGGCAGTGAAAATAGAAACACAGTTCTGTGATGCCTAGCGGACTAGCTTGTCTGCCAAAAATTGTAGATGTCCTGTTGTACTTTTCCTGTCCAACATACAGCCTGCATAGTCTGCATCTGAATAAGCTGTCAGTTCAAAACTTGTACCCTTGGGATACCAGAGTCCAAGATTAGCAGTCCATTAAGATATCGGAAAATGCGCTTAACGACACTTAGATGGGACTCCTTTGGAATAGACTGATATTAAAGATGTGTTGAAAACATTATATCAGGTCTACAAGACGTCAAATACATCAAAGAACCTATCATGCCTCGATATGTTTTCTGATCAACAACTTTTTCAGAAGGATAAGCATGGATATTCGTTCCATGAGCCATAGGTGTTTTGATAGATGAACAGTTTTCCATATTAAATTTCTTCAGGATATCTAAAATATATTTAGTTTGACAAATAAAGATACCCGAAGATAATTGTTTAATTTGWAGACCTAAAAAGAAGTTCATCTCACCCATCATACTCATTTTAAAACGTGAAACCATCAAGGCATAAAAGTTTTTACAGTATTTGGGGTTTGTATATCCAAATATTATGTCGTCTTCATAAATTTGTATCAAAACAATATCAGACTTCTCCTTTTTAATGAAAAGAGTTATGTCAATATTACCTTTTGAGAAACCTGACTTTACCAGAAACTATGATAAGATATCATACCAGGCTCTCGGGGCTTGTTTAAGGCCGTAAAGCGCTCGATCAATGATGTAGACATGATTCGGCTTTGACTGATCAACAAAACCCTCCGGTTGTGAGACATAGACTTCCTCTTTGAGAAGTCCATATAAAAATGATGTCTTGACGTCCATCTGATAAACCGTGAAGCTCTTGTGTGCCACGTACGCCAAAAACATTCTTATTGCTTCAATCCTTGCAACCGGGGYWAACGTTTCGTCATAGTCAACACCTTCTTGTTGATTATATCCTTTAGCAACGAGCCGAACCTTATTTCTGACCACAACACCATCTTCATCTTTTTTATTTTTGAATACCCATTTAGTACCAATAATTGTCTTATTGTTGGGACGAGGTACCAATCTCCAGACTTTGAGTGCTTCGAACTGGTTCAGCTTTTCTTGCATTGCTAATATCCAATCCGGATCAGCTAAGGCTTCAAAAGCCTTAGTCGGCTCAATAGTACTCAAGAACGTGGAATACAGACACTCATTAGCTGTCGCGGACCGTGTACGAATAGGTGCTGATGGATCACCAATTACTTGATGTATTAGATGATCTCGAGTCCACTTCTTGCTATGAGGTAGGGGAGTATAACAACTTTGATATGAATTTTGATCATTATAAGTACTTGGGGAGTTTATAGGAGCAGGTTCAGGTGAAGATTCAATATTAGGAACTAGTATAGGTTGAATATCTGATTGAGGTGGATTATTATCAACTTGTTCGACCAACAGCTCTTGCACTTCAGAAGTTTCACCCTCTTCACACTGAACGGGATTGATTGGATTCTTCATTTCTATTTCTTCATTGACTACTTCTGTTTTCTCTTCTGTTTCAGTTACCGACACATCAGGAGATGGACCCGATAACTGTTGGTCAGTTGAATATTCCACGGACAAAACATTAGACTGATTAGGTTTTTTATCAAAATATTCTTCATAAAAGTGTTCAAATAAGAAATCTAAATCAGCTTTATCAGAGTTAGAAGTCTTAGGTTGACAACTTTCCGCGAAGTGTTAATTATTAATTCAGGTCCTGAACTGAATTGTTCAGAAGCCACATCAATGACTTCATCAAAAGATATGTTTACGCTTTCATTGATGATTTTGGTCCGTTTATTGTAGAGCTGATATAATGTTTTCAACACATCTTTGTGCYAGATATCAGTCTAATCCAAAGGAGTCCGATCTTCAAATTTTTTATTTCTTTGAGCTTAACTGAATCATTTCTATAATCTACTTTCTAGGGGGAGTCTCTAGAAAGTTTAATAAATGTTTTTGGGAAATGATTTTTTTTGTAACGAGTACATTTTCTGAATAGGTATTTCCTAAGATATTACTTGCGTAATTTCTCATCGATCATAACTCCAATACCTGTTTCAGCTATTTTTCAAACTGTTATTATCACGTCTCTTATATGAAAATCTTTTTCGATGATAATACACTCGTTTGCATTCAAATATTGTTTTTCTGATATTTTTTTCTTTGAGTGATATACATTCAATTTTTTTTAATATCATAATCTGTAAACTTGTTCTTACAGATCTTCATTCATTTCTCTCGCATATCAAATAATCGGATCGTTGTCGCATCATTCTTTCGTTAATTGTGCTTAAACCCAAATTTCTTGATCAATTGTTTATCTGTTTTGATCATTGTGCTTTAAAGAAATAATATTTTGATCAACCATTGTGATCAACTGAGCATACTATTTTAGGAGGGACTGAGTGCTTATCA
>NW_020200685.1:80015-87143 GCF_001531365.2 Cynara cardunculus var. scolymus | reverse complement strand
GGAGAAAGTTGATATTGAATCAGAAGGATATATGTCCCCCTTCAAGTCTTTTTGATCACATATTGAGTCTGATAAATTTGTGTAGTCCACACGGTTTATCTTTTTGAGCCTAAACAGAAGCATACGTTGCTTTATTCTTCTACACTACACAGATTTAGCATTTTATATGTTAACATGCCAAAACATTCATAGATATGCTATTTTCTTAAGCTATCAAAGACTGAATGGAAGACCTGGTGAGATGAGCATCAAAAAGTCTCATATATATAGTACATCCGTTGTACTGAGTATATATGTTATACTCACAGGCCAAGCTTTTTATAAGATTGAAAACAATTTCATTCGTTGAAATTGGTTGTTACCTTCCCATTTCCTTAATTTGAAAAGATTAAAAAAGTGGATTTGCAAAGATCTACTTACAATTTCATGAATTGAAGGCTTACGCGGAGAATTTCATTCATTCTTGTGTATGATGGAATGATTCTCATTTCATCATAAGGGGGAGTATGTAATAATGGAATGAAATATTCATTTCCGAACATTTCAAAGGGAATCTGATGTAAAGATCATGGGGGAGTAACTTCGATAATGGCAAAAGATTCAAAAGAAGTGCGACTAGAGATGATTCCAAAAGATGATTCTGATGCTACAACGACTGAGAGTTTTTGAAGATCCTTTGAAGATCACATCTTGTACATTGTTTACCAAAGAGAAAGTTTGTGGTTTGTTGTCTGAAGATCCTTTGAAGATCACATCTTGTACGTTGTTTCTGTTAATTACTATTCTACATTGTCGAAAGAGAAGATCATCGCGATTCTACATTCGAGGGGGAGAATGCTAGATGAACTTTCTCAACAATTGAAGAATTCTTTTGAAAGAAGATGTAATGTGCTTAAAGTTTCAAAGTTCAAACAAGACTCAAAGCGCAGAATTTCTTTCAAGTGTGAATACAAAGGGGGAGAATGTTAGGACTGAAAAATCAGTATTAAATTGTATTCGTCTTGAAAGTTAAATATTGTCTATAATTGTAAAAGTTATCGTGTTTGACTTTTCATAGAATAGTTTGACTTTGACTTTGTCTAGAAGTTTGACCCTATAAATAGGGTAATTGTCTTTGTAATCTTTAGAGAGCTAATTGTAAAATTCATACGTATCATTGTGAGAGAAATAAAGCTTTGACTGTTGTTGACTTTCTCTCTCTATTCTCTCATATGTGTTCTTGAAGAGTTTATCAGATCTGCCATGATTATGGAGCTATATTAAAGATTGATCATTGTAGGGGACTCACAAACCCAATAACCTCCAATTTAACCTCAATATGCCTTGTGAATACCACATCATTCTGAAAATTCTAAGAGGACACCTGATCTCATATGCCTTATCGGCTACTATGGAAGTCCCTATGGTTTACTTGCAACAATTTTTGCCTGCGCTGACATTATCAAATACGGAGACCTATTATACTTTTAAGGGAATGTGGACGAATTCATGAGTCGTCTGACTCTAAAAAGGCTGTAAAAAATTCTCAGATTGCCAAACCCAACTACTGCCTCCGGATCACAACAATTTGAGGAATTCATTACTGATGAAGAGCTATGTCATGTTATCAGAAGATTAGGATTCTCGCAAGAGTTAACTAATCCGTCACAATTCAGAACATGTTTCCTACCTTCTGTGTGACGCTTGTGATCTGGAATGAATTGACATAGTTGGTCAATGCAAAACACATTTATTCAAAGGCTCGGAAGTTCATACCATTCCAGAGGTTTCTTCAACTTCTGATTAAAGCAATGATGAGCGCCAACAAAGAAATTCCGGCCCGCCAATCAAGTTACATTGGCCCATCTTTCCAGATGCAACGTATAAGGACGCACACTGAAGTTGAAGACCTCGATTCTATTATGGAAATTCTAGCTAGGTTATTTTCCTACGCATATCAGAGTGCTCCGTGTGTGTTAGAGTATAAGAGAGTGATAGATCCTATAGTTCAGCCATAACCAGTTGAACTTATGAGGGATCCATCCATGCCTTAGTTTTTGAGAGAGGGTATAGAATTAGAAGAGAGAGTTCAGGTGCAAGGGGTACTTGAATAGGGCTTTGAGTAGAGAGAAAATGAAACAAAGAGGGGTAGTTTGGAGTGGGGAGGCTCTGAACAGCATCATAAATCAAATGATCGTACTTATACAGCTTCATCAAGCTCAGAAGCTACTGTATCAGACATAGTAACTAAGGCTGATGATGATGATGCTACTCATCCTGCTGGTACTGAAAATATCTAAGTTGGAGCGATCATAGAAAATTTTGATGAATTCTTTGATGCTAACGAAAATCAACAAGAATGTTCAAGTCTTCAAGATTTATCCTTTGACGTTGATTTCACTGAAGACTTCAATGATTTTGGGGAGTTGGATCAACTTTTGGATGCTATTCCGGATGAAGGAGTTGAGGGAGTTTTAGTCGAAAATGTTGAGAGGTTGAGCGAAAGGGAAGTAGAAAAACATGGTAAGGATGAGAGTGAAGCTCAAAATGAAGTTAATGCTTCTATCCTAGCTGATACACTAAACCGGGCAACCATATCTGCTAATGACATTCATTCGTTGAATGTTAATATTGAAACAGACATTGCTAGCCCAAATATGCAAATGCACACCTCCGGCCACTCTATTGCTTCTCAACAAGCAACAGTTTTAAATTCTCACCGGGATATAGCATATAATCTATTTGCTTCTTATTTGGAGAATGTGAATATTGAAACAAGTAGGCCTATGCCCTAGCCTACGACTTCGATTCAGTGAACCTTGAGTTTAGGGCCGATACACATAGGTACACTTGAGTCTAAAGCATCTGTTGCTCAACCTGCGGTTCTTTGTGAACTTGCCGGAACGACCGGGTGGAGTCTTTTGACTTTCCACAAGGACAGGTCAGAAGTTCTACCAGTGGTACTATCACGCCAACACTGAACGTAGGCACAAAAGTTGATTCAACTGTTGTTATAACTGGTAATCTAAGTGATCCATGTGTTACATCACCCGATTTGTGTGATGGGAGTTTTTGGATGGTGCCCTAAAGGCTGTCCAAGATACTATGACAAAACAAATTCTAAGTTTGAAAAGAATGTTGAAGGGTAAAGAATCAATGCCTGAAGAAGCGTCTACACCGTCACCACCGCCTGCCCCTAAACCTTCGAGGGAGCATGATCTATCGGTGGACGAGCTTCAATCCATGTTATATTCCAAGCTGATTACAAGTTAAAGTCCTGACGCGACGGATGCAGATCTCTTTGGTTTGTTAATGCAACAAGTGGAAGAGAACCGTACGGTCAAGGCCTTAGAATTCCTTGCTTTTTAGAGTGTTGTAGCTTCTAGCTTTTGCAAGCTTAGTTCTGCAATCGCTTCCAACACCGAAGCACTTACTCACATGCAGAATTCCATTGATGCCCTCTCCGAACGGGTATCAACATTAGAGAGTACTTGTCAAGCTCAGGCCACCTCTTTGAAATGAAGACATGATGATCATAACTATCTTGATCACCATGAGGGGGAGATGAAAAGACAAAGGTCGACTGAGTTGTCTATGAGTATTGCGGATGTTGTTGGAGTGTCGGAGCCTGAAGAGATTGGAGAAGAAAGTCAAGTTCAAGTTGGTATTAATGAACGAACAGCAGGCTAGGAAAGAACTGAACAGGAGATAGCTGTAGCGGCAGATCCAGTGATCGAGCCAATGGTTGAAAAGTTGCGGTCTCCACTTTAGAAACAAGGATGCTTCTGGATTTGTCTGCAAATGTTGGTTTTAATGAGGTTTTCTCAAGAGAACTGGGAGGAGTTCAAGATTATGGTGCTGACATTGAAAACATTGATGATTCAGGGGACATGTACTTTGACTTTGAAGCCGACATCAATGAAGATGTTCCAATTTGCCTGTTCCAATATGAACATCAATCTACTACTGAACTTCCTACTGCAGTGTCTCAAGGTGCTTCCGATACCACAAGGGCGGTATTTGATCCAACATAGTTATTTTCCAAAAATTATGTACCGTTTGCTATATGCGCAAATGTTCCAGGTTTGACCGAGCTAGAATCATAGAACCATACCTCGAGGACATCTACTTCGCTGTCTTCACACATCATCTGAAAGATTTGAGTGGAGATAAAATACTTGGAACTAACAAGGAAACACGTGAATATCGTGTCGAGTACAAGCACTTTCAGAAACCAAAGCGCCAGCTTATTAGTCAAGTACGCACCAAACACCGAATTGTTTCAATCAAGAGTATTGATGCCAAACTCGTAAGTGTCTCGTATCCAATATTCACTGTAACGAGACAAGATGGTTATATTTGGATGTTTAGCGAAGCTGATTTTTAGAACCTCTATCTAGAAGATTTGGAGCATCTTTGTCACGAGATTCGTGATCTGACAGTTAGAAGAAAAGGAGTGGTTCTTGGCTTAGAAGCAATCAAGAGATATCTAAAGAGTCATGTCAAGAAGTCTTCGGTGATCGATGTTGTTAGCTCTCATTTCTCTAAATGTAAAAGTATGGAAAAAGTAATACTGCAAGTGTTGACAGAAGAGGCTCTACCACAGAAGATAACAGAGGACCAACAATAGAAGTTCAACGTACAAGTCAAAAGTSACAKAACCTCTGTTATCTATCACAGAGGTTCTGGAAACTAGTCCTCTGCAATCAAAGCTTACATATCAAAGACGACAGAACTTATGCAGTCTATCACAGAGGTTCTGGAAGATGATTCTCAAGAATCTAGTACTCTCAAGTTACATCCAGCAGAGCCTCTGGGATGGTTCACAGAGGGTCTGCAACATTATCTTCTATGGTGAAGTTCTTTGTTGTTTTACTTAGGTTAGTTAGCTACTCGTGCTTATCACGTTACTACTTTTGTAATCCGTGTTATTTGGACGGCCTGGATCATTTCACACGTCCAGGTCATGTCAGAATAGCGGTTAGGAAATAGTATAAATAGTAGCTTATACCTTTGTATTCAGCACCGCTTCCGTATTGTAATCGTCTAAATTTCAATTCAATTGAAATACATTTGAAGCTTCTCTCTTGTGTTCTTAATATTCATTAACTCTGTGTTCTTCGTTGTTCTTGATTCATTGCTCTATTTTGTTCTTACTTTGTTTTCGCTGCACTGTGATTGTTATAAAGATCATTTAGAGTATTGGATTAATATCAAAACTGAGTTAATCGATCCTATCAATTGGTATCAGAGCAGGAATCGAATTCTAATTCGATTTATTCTGTTCTTGGTATTAATCTTCTTACACTCAAAGAACAGCAGTCTTCTTCATCAGGTTTCCCTGTTTTTTTTTACTGTTTCATCAGTTTCTTCGTTTTCGTATTGTTCTTCTTCTATCAATGGAAAATCTGGCCAACAATTCCTTCATGAGCACTGGTTCACAATCGAAACCTCCCACGCTTATACGTGAGGAGTACCCACAGTGGAAAGTGCGTATGGTAAATTTTCTAGAAGGTATTCATCCTTGGATCTGTGAATTCCTTAACAATCCTCCTTACATTCCCATGAATTTAATCCCTAGAGTTCCAGCAACTGGAACAACACCAGAAATTCCCGAGCACTATGAACCACGTCCTGAGGCAAAAACTGGAACGGTGAGGACAAAGTTATTGTCGAGTTGGGATGTAAATGCAAACGATTGTTGATCATGGTTATTCCTAATAAAATCTTCAAATGCATTGATCATTGTCAATTATCCATGGACATCTGGGCAGAACTGGAGAAACAAATTGAAGGAGGAAGGAAGAAGCTAAAAAGCAATCGATCAATTTGCATCGATGAGTATTCCAGCTTTAAGGCAAAAGATGGTGAGTCTCAGTCAGACACATACTCGAGACTGAACACGTTAATCAGCAACTGCAAGAGGTATTGTATTCCAAGAACGGAAGAGAGAATAACTCATTATTCTTGAAAAGCCTTGGGGCTGAATGGATGAATCTCACAATGTCCATGAAGGCCACCCTGGACCTGGAATCATGGACTTTAGCAGACTTGTTTGGATCTCTTAAGAGCCAAAAGTCCCAAGTTCTGCAGATGAAAAAAAACTATGGTGGCCCTCTGGCTCTAGTTGTCGAGGACGGATGCTCTGGGAAGGGGAAGGAAGCATAGAAGGAAGAGGAGAAGAAGAAGAAGAAGAAGAAGAAGAAGAAGAAGGTTCTGATTGCAGAGAGTGACAACAACTATTAGGAAGAAGTCTCCATGAAGGAGATGATAAAGACACTTGCCTTGATTACAAGAGAGTTTAGGAAGGGAGGAGAGAGGAAAGAGTTTAAAATTTTTCAATCGAAGAAACTTTACAGAAGGAGAGAGATCAGAGAGAAGAGAGATGGAACAGAAGCCCTCGCAGAGGTTTGAAGAACAGTGGAAGGAAGAGCCGAAAGATGGCTGCTTCAAATGTTGCAAACCAGGCCACTATGCTACAGAATGCTGGTCGAAAGGGCCAAGGGCACCGCAGAGGGGTCCTAAAGATGCAGCCTTCCACAGAAAGAAAGTTGAGTACTACCAGCAGAAGTCTCTGCTAGCTCAATCGAGTGAGCTAGTAACAGACGAGTCATCTGACGAAGACGAACAGAAGGGTCTTCTCGCATGGGAAGACTCCGACACAGAGGACGAGCTCTTCTGCGGGATGGCGGACATCAAGTCAGACTCCTCTGACAGGGACGACCAAGAGGTTAGTACTTCCTCCTCTTCTGAATCTTTTGATTTTTTTCACAGAGATCATTGATAATCTCGATACATGCCATTTGGAGCATTTCAATCTTAAAGAAAAACTTTCTTTCTGTGAAAAAGAAGTAATTCTGCTCACAGAGGAAAGAAATCGATTTTTTAAAATGTTCGAAGAAGCGCAATCCAAGTTTATAAACTTAGAAAATTCTTCAAAACAAAAGATTGCCAAGGTTGAAAAAGATTTAAAAACCAAGGTGGAAGAGTTGAGGCAGATGGAGCATGAGAAATGCAATATTACTTCTGTTAAGGAATTCTTTCAAAAAGAGAGAGAATTTTTACATCAAGATGTGCTTGACAGAGAGCTAAAAATAAAGAAATTTCAAGAGGCTCAAAACATTTATAAAAAGATTAAGGTCAATTTGG
>NW_020200685.1:71551-75685 GCF_001531365.2 Cynara cardunculus var. scolymus | reverse complement strand
AAGCCCTAGATGAGAAAAGATTTAATTTTCTTGTTGAAAAAATAGGAATGACATGTCCAGAATCCTAGTTGTTGGTTGTCTTAATTCTTTATTCTTTTCTGTATATAGTTTTCTTTTAAATTTCCTTTTTGTATATAATTTCATTTCATGAATAATCTTTTCACTTGCTTTCTTAATTCAACAGGTTTAACCTAGCAAAGACGTGCACGGTTTGAGGGGGAGTATAAGTCTTTTCACAGAAAAATGTTTTTCATCGCATAAGTCTTTTCACAGAACCTCTGTGATCACTTACAGAGGCTCTTTGAACGGAACTTCTGTCGACTCTTCTTCTTAGGATTTTAAATGGTTTTTGTTTCTAGGGGGAGCCAAGGAAGCTGGCTCAGAGGGGGAGTTTTCACAATGAAAATTAAACCACAGAAGGTGTCAAAAAMTTTTGTAGTATCTTGTTCTTAGAGGTCAACTCATCAGAACCTCTGGCGTTTCTAACAGAGGCTCCGTGAGTTTGAACTGAGCAAGTACTCATCTCTCTGTGGATTTTCAAACCGTTCAGGTAATAAAAAAGTGTAAGCTTATAAGAAGGACCAACACATATCACAGAGGCTCTGTTACCCTTAGGCCTCTGATAGAACTCTCTTAATAGTTCTTGTTTATTGATATGGTGCGCGTGGTTCTGTGGATAAGGGTTAGAACCTACACGCACGTGTCAGAAGAGGGGGCGCACGTCAGCAATCGTGCGTCTTCCCAACACAGAGTGTCATACCTTTTTGAGTCGTTTCAACCCAAAACCACTCATCACGACCTTTCGTCAATAAAACGGTTCATTTTTAATTCCTCCCTATAAATACCTCTTTCCCCCCAAATGAAAAACCTTTACCACTCACGAATACTCCGGCGAACCTGCAACTAGAATTCTCTCAAAGAAAAACCTGCAACATGTCTTCCTCATCCGCATCTGCCCAATCCGTCAATGCTTCAAGCGACAACGAAGTTACCCAGGCTCAAGCATTGACATCCCACGCCCTGTCGTTTGTTCAAAACAAATATGAGAAAGTCGTCCTAGTCAAGAAGCCAAACAACTACTATTTTACTCCTTCAACTAAAGGTTTTCCCGAATTCACTTTTCTGTTACTTGAAATTTTAAGAAACCACCCACTTTTCTTTGCCTTATCCGCCACTAAGCCTACCCCTGAAACCTACTTAACCCAATTTCTCCTCAGTTCGTATATCACAACCCTTGATAATTCTGGGTTAACCATTGTTGGATATGCCTCACACCCTGTCAACGAATCCCTGGTTCCCTTAGAACTGAATGTGGCAATTTTGAGAACTGCCCTGCATTTGCCCACCTTGGAGGACCTTAACTTGAATGCCTATGCTGCGACACCCACAGACGAGGAATTGATACAATTCCTGGAATTTCACTCATATGCGACCCCAATCACCAAGAGGACTCAATTCAAGCGTAAAGGACTGCCCCTTGTCTGGAACACCCTGTTTTCCATTGTCAACAGCTGCTTGCCAGGGAAGGTGGGCAGTCACGATCAAACCTCACATACGATGATATCCATCGTTTATGGGATATACTTCAACCTTCCTTTGGATTACGCGCATCTAATTTTCGAGGATATGGTCGGGTTAATCAAGAAGAAATGCGCGAGTCGGAGGGGCGAGAAATCGAAGGTCAAAGCACAGAAAAAGGCCAAGGAGGACATGAACCAACCCAACCTCATCCTGCAACGTTTCCTTGGTCTGGTTTTTGGTGATTTATTAGCCGCGAAACTCCTCTCTGTGGAGCCAAATGCAAGGCTCTACCCATTCAAGGAGTTTCACCCTACTGAGCATGAGCAAGGGTACAAAAGCCCTAGACTGTTATCAAGAGTCATGCTCAGGTTCCTTAGCCATGAACACAGAAAAGCCTATAGACGTGGATTCAGGCGACCAGAACCGGTCCCTAAGACCCCACCACGAATAGGAGTCCCCCTAGGAGAAAAGATTGAAAAAATGAGGGTTGAGGGACGTACGGAGGAGCCTGCAGAGGCTGGTAAGATGAGTAAGGCAATCCCTAGAAACCCAAGTCCCCCAACCAAGACGGTTAAGAAGACACAGAAGGATGCCTATCCTTCTGTGAAGAAGAAAGAAAAAAAGAGGCCTGCAGAAGAAGAAGCCCCAAGTGGACCTCTGCCCAAGCCAAAGAAGAAGAAAACCAAGAAGGCTCAACCAACAGAGCCTGTGGTCACAGAACAAGTAGCCACAGAGCCTGTGATCACAGAAGCCGCAGCACAAGAGAGCCCGGCAGAAGTCACCACTCCTAAGCGCCAAAGGTTACGCAAAGTTGTTCTCGAAGTTTCCCCAACAGAACAAATCCATGATGTTCTGTCGAAAATCCAAAAGGAATTCAAAGAGCCTATTGATATATCCAAGTTGGGGACATAAGTCATGCTAGACGACGAAGAAGAAGACGACGAGGAGATAGGTGAGGGTGAAAAAGATGCCGAAGGCATACAACCAAGCCCACATCCCAGTGCATCCCACACTTCTAGGGGCCCTGTTCTAGAGGGATCCCCTATTGAACAAGGCACGCACATGCCGATCCCAACCCAGCCTATCCCCGCAGAGGACATTCTTTCGTCCTCTGTGGAACGCACAGCCGGGCAACCAAAAAATACTCCTTCATCCTCTCAATAGGATGAAGGTTTTAATACAAGAGTCCCTTCGCCCAAGGACACGATACATCCCACAGAAGCATTTGTTGCTTCTTCACACAAGAGTGACCACCCAAAACGTGCTTCAGAGGCACAAGTGAGGCACACAGAGACAAAGGGTCTAGAACGCCCTCTGTCCCCACTAGATCATTCTGCCATGCTAGGCTCTGAACCTACARGGCACGAAATCTACAGAACACCAGTAGGCTCTCCTTTGGGAGATGTTCGAGGATCTCGTGGAAGTCCCCGAGCAGACTACGCTATACCAGTCGCTGAGGGCGCCTCACGTTCCGAGGCTACTAAATCACCATGTGTTGGTGGTTTAGCTACCCAGGATACGTATGTGACAAAGGGGGAGCTTCAAACCTTTGCCACAGAAGTATTCAAAAAGATAGACGAGTTGAAAAGCTTGTTTATCTCCCGTTCGGTGACAGAAGACCTTTCACCAATAACAGAGGCTCTGACGGAGTTGAGCTCAACCACAGCAGACTCAAGTCTACCCTTTCAACTCTTTAGAGCTCTGTCTTACAGAAGGATGATCTCACAGAGGCGTTCAAAGCTCTAAGCCTCAACACCTCCTTCATCCAGATCTTGAAGAGAGAACTTTTAGAAATGGCCGTCTGCCGACTTCATCTCTGCGGGCTACATGGATTACTCCTCTCTCAAAGACGAAATCAAGCAGATGTTTTCCTCTGCGGTGACTTACGGTATTGATACAAAGTCCTCAAGGGCCAACATCAATCACCTAGCTACCCGCAGAGAGATTGATGCTATGGTTGAAGCTCTGGGTAATCTCGTGTGCAAGCACACAGACAAACTGCTCAAAGAGGCCCGTGCCTCCAACATAGCGATCAGAGATTGCACATCACAGCTCATGAAAGAGGGTGACCTCCTCAGAAGCGAAATCTACAGAAGCGTCTCCAAGCTGAAATGGTCAACAGAGATCGACATCAATCACGCCTCTGAGCTTGCAAATGAGGCAATCAAGAAGATGAAGAAGGCGGCCACCAAAATTTTGTAGAGGTTGGAGTAGGCTCCCCTGGATACATGCAAGGCAGAAGCCAAAAAGAACCATGACGATCAAGATGGTGATGATCATGATTGTCATGAGGGGGAGAAGAAGGATTAGAAGAAAGCACCAGAGCCAAAGAAGACCCCTGCCAGAGGCCAAAGGCAAAGGTAAAGGCAAAGCTGTAGAGTCACCACAGAAGGGGTCGTCGTCTAGCACAGAGACTCCACAGAAAATAAATGAAGAGGAATACAGAGACGACCCAGCACTCCTTGAAGCTCTAAAGGCATCTCTAGCAGAGGCTCTAGCAAAGAAAGGCAGAGGCTCCATCCCTCGCAGAGAAGGAGAAGGCTCTTCATCACAGCTCCCACCAGTACAAGAAACGTCTACGGGTACGTTTGACGCTCTGCAAGGAACCGTCAA
>NW_020200685.1:64218-71411 GCF_001531365.2 Cynara cardunculus var. scolymus | reverse complement strand
AAGTTCCAGTTCTCTAAGCTCACAAGGCCTCGTGAGCAAGTCTTCTCAGAGCACATGATCACCTCCCTAGAGACAATTTCTCCAAGGACAATGCTAAAGAAGAAGGTGTTCTATGCTCAGTATGTAGTAAGGAGAGAAGATGGCAACCTGTATGCATTCACAGACGCTGACCTCCACAACCTCTGTATGTTTGATGTCATCTACATGCACAAAATTCTCAACATCTACATGGAGAGGAGGTCAAGCTACTCAATATCGCTCAGAAGGCTGCTTGAGGTTATGCGCGCACAAGTAAGATATTACAACCAGAAGGACTTTGAGCTTGCGGTCACGTTAGTCCAAAAAGATCTAAAGATCTCCCCTCCATACAGCAGGCCTGGTTGGATAYTTAGGTATCATCCAAACTCCATTATTCACAACCCTACTTTTGGGTTTGTGTATTTGGATAAGGATGAAATCCTAAGGTTCTATGATCCAACAGAATCACACAAGTACTCAACAGAGATGCTAGAATAGATATTCAGAAGGGCAGCGGCAGAAGTGGACAAAGGACATCTAAGGTTGAGCGAAGTGTCTCGCATCTTAGAGGCGATCAAAATGAAAATCAACTTCAGAGAATGGATCTTCAACGTCTACAGAACTATCAAGTCTGACATGTTATACGCAGTAGGCGACTTTCCAGAATCTGTCGTTTGATAAATCTTCTGTAGCAGTTTTTGGCCCATGTTCCACAATTTTGTAATTTCTCTTAATTCTTGTAATTCTTTCAATTAAGTCATTTCTTGCATTTAATTTCCAATTTTACTTTTTTCATACTTAGGGGGAGATTGTTAGCTCTCATTTCTCTAAATGTAAAAGTATGGAAAAAGTAATACTGCAAATGTTGACAGAAGAGGCTCTACCACAGAAGATCACAGAGGACCAACAATAGAAGTTCAACGTACAAGTCAAAAGTGACAGAACCTCTGTYATCTATCACAGAGGTTCTGGAAACTAGTCCTCTGCAATCAAAGCTTACATGTCAAAGACGACAGAACTTATGCAGTCTATCACAAAGGTTCTGGAAGATGATTCTCAAGAATCAAGTACTCTCAAGTTACATCCAGCAGAGCCTCTGGGATGGTTCACAGAGGGTCTGCAACATTATCTTCTGTGGTGCAGTTCTTTACTGTTTTACTTAGGTTAGTTAGCTACTCGTGCTTATCACGTGACTACTTTTGTAATCTGCATTATTTGGACGGCTGGATTGTTTCACACGTCTAGGTCATGTCAGAATAGCCGTTAGGAAATAGTATAAATAGTAGCTTATACCTTTGTATTCAGCGCCGCTTCCGTATTGTAATCGTCWMAATTTCAATTCAATTGAAATACATTTGAAGCTTCTTTCTTGTGTTCTTAATATTCATTAACTGTGTGTTCTTCGTTGTTCTTGATTCATTGCTCTATTTTGTTCTTACTTTGTTTCTGCTGCACTGTGTTTGTTATGAAGATCATTTAGAGTATTGGATTAATATCAAAACTGAGTTAATCGATCCTATCAGATGTACAAATGGGTTTCAAGAGCAATCAGAAGATTGTAAACTTGAAGAGACCGAACGAAGACCTTGATGACATTGAAGGCTACCCTCTTTTTCTGATACTTGAAGATCCTGATATTGGAGTGATTTATGATGATGCTGATGGAGCCAAGTGGTTTATGAGCTTTAGCGAGCTGAATAAGTATTGTGATGGCACTATCAAGATTGTGCATAGAGCTCTAGAAAGAATCAAAGCTACTAGTGACAGGGCGTCTAATCAAGATAGAATGAGTCCAAGAGAAAGGTTCCTTCTGATCAGTATTTTAGAACTTTTGGATGAAAAGCTGCAATATCGGAGTGCGTTAAGAAGGTGCAAAACAAATCAAGGCTTTCGACGATCAAGATTTACTTTGTCTCGAGCTTAAATCCAAAGGGGGATAATGTTGGGTTCGAAGTTGTGCTTTAAATGTTGTATTGAAGCAAGTTTCTCCTACTTTGTAATAGCTTAGCCTTTAAATTTTCAGAACCTTTATCTCGAAGATTTGGAGCATCTTTATCACGAGATTTGTGATCTAACATTTAGAAGAAAAGGAGTGGTTATTGGCTTAGATGCAATCAAGAGATATCAAAACAGTCATGTCAAACAGTCTTCAGTGATCAATGTACAAATGGGTTTCAAGAGCAATCAGAAGATTGTAAACTTGAAGAGACCGAACGAAGACCTTGATGACATTGAAGGCTACCCTCTATTTCTGATACCTGAAGATCCTGAAATTGGAGTGATTTATGATGGTGCTGATGGAGCCAAGAGGTTTATGAGATTCAGTGAGCTGAATAAGTACTGTGACGGAACTATGAAGATAGTGCACAGAGCTCTAGAAAGAATCAAAGCTACTAGTGACAAGGCGGCAGATCAACATTGAATGAGTCCAGGAGAAAGGTTCCTTCTGATCAGTATTTTAGATTTTTTGGATGAAAAGCTGCAATATCGGAGTGCGTTAAGGAGGTGTGAGACAAATCTAGGCTTTCGACGATCAAGATTTACTTTGTCTCGAGCTCGAATCCAAAGGGGGATAATGTTGGGTTCAAAGTTGTGCTTTAAATGTTGTATTGAAGCAAGTTTCTCCTACATTGTAATAGCTTAGCCTTTAAATTTTCAGAACCTCTATCTCGAAGATTTGGAGCATCTTTATCACGAGATTCGTGATCTGACTGTTAGAAGAAAAGGAGTGGTTCTTGGCTTAGAAGCAATCAAGAGATATTCAAAGAGTCATGTCAAGCAGTATTTGGTGATCGATGTACAAATGGGTTTCAAGAGCAATCAGAAGATTGTAAACTTGAAGAGAACGAACGAAGACCTTGATTACATTGAAGGCTACCCTCTATTTCTGATACTTGAAGATCCTAAAACTGGAGTGATTTATGATGGTGCAGATGGAGCCAACAGGTTTATGAGATTTAGCGAGCTGAATAAGTACCGTGACGGAACTATCAAGATAGTGCATAGAGCTCTAGAAAGAATCAAAGCTACTAGTGACAAGGCGGCATATCAAGATAGAATGAGTCCAAGAGAAAGGTTCCTTCTAATCAGTATTTTAGAACTTTTGGATGAAAAGCTGCAATATCGGAGTGCGTTAAGGAGGTGCAAGACAAATCTAGGCTTTCGACGATCAATATTTACTTTGTCTCCAACTTGAATCCAAAGGGGGATAATGTTGGGTTCAAAGCTGTGCTTTAAATGTTGTATTCATGCAAGTTTATCCTACTTTGTAATAGCTTAGCCTTTAATGCTTTCTAGTATAAATAGTTTAATTTCCTTGTAATTAGTGTAGCTTAGTTATTGGAGAGAATTTGGGACATAGTTTGGAATAGTTGTGCTTCTTTCTACTTTGTTCATCATTTTCTTACAAGATTTATCTGATTTGGTGATAATTTGGGACAAACACGCTGTCGCCAAGAAAATCCTAGACGTCTCCAAAAAAAAAATAGTTGCCAACTCTTCTCTTCCCGCTCTTTCTAGGTCTTCCTTTAAGACCTAGTATTGAGGAGCAAAACATCGACATCACAGGCCTTCCTATGCACAAGGTGCATGTGCTCTCAACGTACAAGCCCACTGTGCAGAAGGATGGCTATCCAGGTAAGCGGCCGATTTCAACAAAGTTGGTATTCTACATGAAGACGAGCGAGGTGAGGTGAGCCTACAGAGATGTACTTGAGGTGCTAGAACCAGTCCTCGAACCCTCACATACATAGGGATAAACCAAGAGGGAGAGGAGGCAGAAAGACCACTACCTGCGAGGGAACAAGAAAGGGAGGGAGAGAGAGAGGTGATAAGGAAGAGGCAGGATGCTCATTCACAAAATAGGCGTTCAATGCTTGAAGACAGAGCACATAAGGAGCGAGAGAGGGAGATGAAAAAAAAGAGGCAGGAAGCTCAATCACAAAACAAGCATTTATCGTTTGAAAAAGGAGCACAAAAAGAGAAGTTGCCAAAATACAGAGGAAGAAGGAGGAAAATAAAAAGAGAGAGAGGGAAAGAGATAGAAGCAAGAAGAAGAATAGAGAGCTAAGAGGGAGGAAGAGAGGAAGAAGAGAAAAGAGGCTCTGCGTTACCAACAAGAACACATCTCATGTTCTGACGCAGATGCCTCAGAAGGAGAGCAGGAAAAGAGTGATGATGAGAGCTCATCATCAGAGAGCGATGAGGATGATGAGAGCTCATCATCAGAGAGCGATGAGGATGATGAGAGCTCATCATGAGAGTGCGATGAGGATGATGAGGGAGGAGAGGGAGGTGTTGCACTGGCTCAGGAAGAGCCAGAGCGGCCTTGGACTCAAAATAGGCACACCTATATTCTCAGCCCTACTCCTAGTGCATCCACCCAATCTGACCTAGTTGGTCGAGCAACATGGGTCATTGAAACAGAGGCGCACACCTCGAACCTTTTCCAGCCAAACCAGTTAGAGGTCGCATCTGCCACTGGCCACCTAAGCCAAAGGGAATCCACATCGCAAGACTCATCCTCTCAAAAGGATGATTCCTTTGAACAGATAAGTGGCATGTCTCCCCATGCCATGCCACTCTCCGCTATAGAGGAATTCGTTTCCTCTACACTAGAAATATCCCAACCTTGTTCAGAGCAAGGTCTAGACGCACATGGCTTAGAGACTCTCGAAAAGTCTCTCAGTCCACTTAGCATGGGCTCTTCTTCAAACTCTAAATCTGTTGAGGATGTCCCTCTTAACGGAAGTGCCGTAGTGCCTTCTCTTCCTCGAGAGACATGAGGATCGGCTGGAAATCCTTCCTCGACCAACGTCCAACAAGTCGAGATAGAAAGTGTCCTAGGAAGAAGGACTGAACCTGGCCCATGAGTTGAGCCAAAGGTCACCCCTACAGCATATGTCACAAGGGACGAGTTCCAATCCTTTTCCACTTCTATGTTGTGCTCCTTGGACGAGCTAAAAGTCAACATTGCCCGTGCAAAGCCATGAACCTCTGCACCTGCTGTGGATGTGGTTCGATTATCCATAGCAGTATTGAGAGTTCAGTCCATGACAAATGCTTCTCAACTCAAACAACTCCATGAATTGATGACGATCAACACAGAAACCCCGCAAAGGGTTCTTGCTCAAATTCCAATGGACACTACCTCCACGTCCAACCCTCAAGATCAGACAACGCTTATCCCACTAAGCGTCCCTGTCGATTACATCACCTAGACTGAAGTACGGGATCTGGGTGAACGTYTACTACAGAAGGTTTCTGATTTCACCTCGGGTTTCAACAACACATCCAAGCAAGAAGTCATAGGCATGCACTACTCCCTTGCTGCATTCAAGTTTCGGCCAGACGTTGAGATCAACAAAGCTACCCAGGTAGCAGAAGACATCGTCGACCTCCTCGATGGCAAGGTCCAAGGTATGGCTCCCACAGATGTGCAGAAGCCTAAGCGCAAGCCTACCATGCAACCCTCTGCATGTGCGGAAGCGTCCAAGAAGAGAAGGCTTGGCAATAATGAGGATCTAGATCAGCCTGGTCCTCAAAATCGTCAAGAGGGAGAGAAACAGCCATATGTAGCACAAACTGCTACAATTCTTGCTGACCCCTCTGCCTCCACTCAACAACAAAAAGCCGCCGCACCATCAAGACAAACATCCAGGGAAATACATGAAGAAGAAGAGGCAACCAGAGAAGAGACGATGCCAGTTGCACCAGATGTAACTGAACAGGCAGGGTAGATGGCTGATGAAGAGGATGCAATTAAACTATTTTCCATCTATGCCTCTTCATCTTCATCTTCATCAAGCCTCTCATCATCGGTGAAGTACTTCATGGAGACCGCTCAACCCGCTAGGATGGATGAAGAGGATGTAGTAATGGTGAACGTAGTGGAGCCAGAGAGGAAGCAATGCAGAATAGATAATACTCCTCGTCCAATGGCCATGCCACTAGCTGCCAAGGTAAGTGTCGTCGCGCCAACACCGCACCGCCGGACTTACAGAGCAAGGGTCCCCATTCAAGGGACCAAAGTCGTAATGCCTGCACTAAGGTAGGAATGTACTGTCAAAGCAAGCCAGCAAGGAGCAAGCAACATCAGACCTCAGAGATCCGAACCATCTACTGATCGTGTGCAAGAGATCAAAGACCAAATGGATGCAATGAAGAGGCCCATACCGGGGGAATAGCCTATCAAAGATACAGCCAACAGTGGAGATATTTTTCAATATCTATACAGTCAGATGAATGAGGTGCCTACTTAGAAAATCAATCTTCATCCGGTGGCTCAGAAAAACATAAGGCATAGGTTCATCCGACAATTCACATAGCCAATCTCTGCAGTTCACTCCGTGGACGAGATCAAGCAAATTTTATGTAACACTCCATACCACACATCGCATGTATCATATACTCCATTCCAAAGAAATACATGTTTATACACCATTCACGTCCCTTAGTACAAGAATCTACCATACATAATACATGGTCCAAAAATTCAAAATAACTTTATTGTACTAGATGATTCTTCTACCCAAAAACTATATGCATCATAGATAAATCTTCATACAGATATGTATGCAAAAAAATATCACATTTTCCCCTTCCCCTTACCGTCAGTACCTCCTGCAATACATATTTAAAATCACAAAAATTAGGGTTAGACAAGAAGGTCTAGTGAGATCCTTTTTTCTATGTCATTGCAGGGTGAAGATCACTAGAAAATTATTTAAATCACCTTTTCATGTATATAACAAATATATGAACAAGTAAAACATAATACCAATACCTTGCCAATTCCAAAGCCAATCACTCAGCTTTTTAAATAATATACTGAAAACAAATAGGTTGGAATCTTCCAAATCACATAACATTACTTTAAACCTTTTTAATTAAAAACAAGGTTTATTTAAGCTTTAGGTTATAAACCTGTTATCATTTCCTCCATAACATTCATATTATGATTCCCAATAAGAACCCTGTGATTCCAAAATCACTGATCAATCTTCATAATAGTTCATAACAATGGCAGAATCTTGATATTGCATTAAGAACATTCATATGAATATTGAGAGGAAAAGTCAATCCTTACAATTTCAGTCAAACCTCTCAATACGTATGATTTATTACAAATGAGCTCCTCACACTCTAATTACAAAGATTAACCTATTTATATGGTC
>NW_020200685.1:61870-63054 GCF_001531365.2 Cynara cardunculus var. scolymus | reverse complement strand
TGACAAGAATTGGCCTGGGCTTTGCCTTTTTCAATATTAGTCTCCAAAGAATTGAGAACTAATAGATTGTGTGGTATGCCCGGATTATKTAAGTTTGGAACAGGATATTCGTATTCTTTTAATCCTGACACAACTACCCCTCTCTTTTCATTTTAGTCTCGGCACACAAACCCTTTTGTATTTAAGCTCACTCAGATATGGCTGTCCTCTTGGGTAGGTCTGTCGGTTTTGACATTCCATAGAGGTATTTCTGATAAGCACTCAGTCCCTCCTAAAATATTGCATTATGCACATATGATCACAATGGATGATCAAAAATWTTATTTCAGTAAAGCACAATGATCAGATAAAAGTTTGATCAAATAATATGGCTTTAAGCACGATCAATAAAAGAAGGAAGCGACAATGATTATTTGATATGTACGAGAGAAATGAATGAAGATCTGTAAGAACAAGTTTACAGATTCTGATATTATTAAAAAAAATGAATGAATGTGAATCAGTGTAAAAAAAATATCAGAAAACAAAGTTGAATACAAACGAGTGTATTATCACCGAAAATGATTTTCGTATAAGAGACGTGATAATAACAGTTTGAATTATAGCTGAAACAGGTATTGGAATTATGTACGATGAGAAGTTACGCAAGTAAAATCTCAGGAAATACCTGTTCAAAAAATGTACTCGTTTTCCCCAAAGAAAATCATTTTCTAAAACCAGTTATTAAATTTTATAGGAAACTCCCCCTAGAAAGTATATTAAAGTAATAAATCTTTTAAGCTCAAAAATGAAAAGAAAAACATTTTAAGCACGGGTTCTAAACTGGGTGTTTAGAAACCACACTCGGTAAAGCACGGGTTCTGAACTGAAGTGTTTAGAAGCCATTATTGTTAAGCTTGGGTCCTAAACTGGTTATTTAGAAACCTTTGTTAGAATAATTCACAACTCCCCTGCATCGGTGTATCATTGACATGATATTCTGATCAACAAAAATTTGACACACCTGCAAAACCAAATCAAGTAGATTTTGGTACCCAAACGAACTTGGGTCCTAATATGTTAGTATTTGGTTGGGGTTATGTTGTAACTTCCAAACCATTTCTTTCTATAAGATGTATTCTTTTCAGCACTATGAACAGGATGACCAGGATTAAAATATGAATCGTACGAGAAATTGTGATCAT
>NW_020200685.1:19041-60770 GCF_001531365.2 Cynara cardunculus var. scolymus | reverse complement strand
GAATTGTTCCTTGGAGAGTTCCTCTCAGCAATTAGTACATCTCGAACTATTTGAAGTTTAGATGACAACTCTAAATTAGACTTAGTCAATCTATTCAAATCATCATCATAGTTTTTTCGATCAGAACTCCGAGTATTTTCAATCTGTTCAATCTTATATTCAAATTCCTTCGAAATTTGTTCACTCTCCTTCTTTAAGATTTTGATATAATTCTCATTAAGACAATTTTTAAAATATATATTTCTGGAATGCTCTCTAAGAGTCACAAAACTCTTTTATGACTCAGCAATCTTCTCTCGCAATTCTTGATTCTCCTTCTTTAGAATATCTGCTATTTTAAAAAAAAATATTGATCAGTTAAGGATCTATGCAGTGAAATCAGATAAAAGAAATATGAATAGTTAAACTCAAAAAGAATAGAAAAAACACAAACACTGAAAAACTCACACAAAAACAAATATACAATGATCCAAAAGAAAATCTAAACACAATCGAAAAACAAAATCAAAAACACAACAAAATTAAGCCGAAGAAAATAATGTTTAAGTCCAAAACAAACTAATCCAAGCCCAAATACAATACATATGTTACACTTTTAAAAAAATCTATCTGCCCTCGAAAGTCTATCCAAAAATCCACGTGTATGCTTCTCTTATCAGTTCTTCACTTGGGCTGCTGTTTTAGACAGTTTACACAATCAACTGTAGAGCTTGCTGTTTCAAAGTCTCTGTGATTCTAGAATAAGTCTGCTATTCTGTTGGAAAACCTTGAACCTGGTATCTTCAAATACAAAACTTCAAATGTAGCTTCAACACAGCTTGAACAATGATGAACAGAGCTGTTTTGCTGTTGTTGCTGTTTTGTTGTTGTTGCTGTTAAAATCGTTGCTGTAACCAATCTGTTTAGCACAACAGCACAGCACAACACAAAACCTGTTAACAGTATAATCCGGACAATATGTAAGAGTAAATTTATTACAAGAGCCTAAACCACACACTGCATGTGTAAACCGGACAATGCATGAAACTTATACCGGTCAATGCATGAGATAAACTGGACAATACATGAGATAAACCGGACAATACAAGAAGTTAAACCGGACAGCAGGTCTTAAACAGCACACTGCACAAATCGTACACTGCATGAGACTAAACTACTCAATGTCACATCAATAATGTTAAACCGAACACTTAAAATATAAATCTGACACTACTTGAATCTAAACCGGGCAATGAATAAATCTTCTCCGCTCAATGCATGGAAGTTAACCGGACAATACAAATGCTTTTATCCGCTGATTAAATTGCTGCTTTTATCCTCTGGGTAATCTGCTCACTATCACTAAATCGCACACTTCAAATTTGACAACCTGTGACAACCTGTATATTAACCGGACAAAGCATGTGACAGCACAATAAGCTAAACCTGTCAACAACAGCACAGCAGGTGATCTTTAACTGCATGAATAAAGTCTGGTTAATACATGAAAGAAAACTCATTACATCACATGTCACAGCAGTCAATACACAGCAGTCAATAAGCTAATCCGTTCACTGAAGAAAGCTTATCCGGTCAATGAAGAAAGCTTATCCGGTCACTACTTGAGATTAAACCGCACATGTCACAGCAGCTTGTTAAACTTGTCACGGCATGAAGTTTATCCACTGCTTAAACCGCTTGATAAACCGCTGGATAAACCGCTGGTTACTTGAGATGAACCTGTCACAACAGCTTGTTAAACTGGTCAATACTAAAAATATAAACCTGTCAACACATGTATATAAACCTGACACTTGAAATATGACAGCTGCTAAACCGGATATTGCAAGAATAAAATGAAATGCTGTCCGGATATGTAATCCGGACAAAAAGTCTTGATTAAAGAGAACTTTGGACAGCTAAGCAATGGAATGATATACCGTTCAAACCTCCGGTCATTAAACCTGACAGCACAACATATTAATGTAAACCGGACAACATGATGATCAACTAAACCGCTCAAACAAACGCAACTTACACATACATGACAAACAAACTAAGATCAAATCAACAAACAAACACAAAAGTTACAAAAATTGGATCAAAATATGATTTGTTATGAATTTTCACATGAACACGAAGAACTTCAAAACAAACAAATCTCATCAAATCTCTAAAAACAATGATCAAAATGCAAAATCACAAGAACATAAATGAAACACTATGTTAAAACGCACACAACGATCATCATTTTAACAATCAGAAGACCAAAAATTAAAGATTTCCAGAGAAAATTCGAAAAAAAATAAGAACACTCAAGAACAAAAAAAAAATTCAGAAAAAAATTTCACTTATCTTCAAGAATCTGATTTCTTAATATTCTGATTTCTTGCATCCTGCTTTGATACCAATTGTGAGTCCAAAATCACTGATCAATCTTCATAATAGTTCATAACAATGGCATAATCTAGATATTGCATTAAGAACATTCATATGAATATTGAGAGGAAAAGTCAATCCTTACAATTTCAGTCAAACCTCTCAATACGTATGATTTATTACAAATGAGCTCCTCACACTCTAATTACAAAGATTAACCTATTTATATGGTCAAACCTACTAACAAAGTCAAAGTCAAACTTCTATAAGAAAAGTCAAACACGCTGACTTTTTACAATTATAGACTATTTATAAACTTTCAAGACGAATACAATTAATACTGATTTCTCAGTCCTAACAAACCCTGATCATAAATCTTTAAATCACAAAGAAATAAGGACTCAAAATCACAGTAATCTTAAAGGATATAATAGTAAGAGTTATATCATAATACACACACATGAAAATTCCACCCATATATCCAAACGTACACCTCTCCTTGATATGCCACCCTTATCCCATTGTACACCTCTCCTTGATATGCCACCTTTTTTCCTCTTCAAATCTTATACAAAAAATCTCCAATTAGAACATACCGAAGTCATAGATGTCCTAATGGAATATCATCAGTTCAAAATCATCTTTATAAAACTTCTCATTCTTTATCATAATAAAAGAATGTCATACTAATAATTCATTTGAACAAATACCTTAGTCAAAGTACAAATCCAGTTAACCTTAACAATTTGGTCAATATAGACTTGGCTGGACTTCATCTCCGGCCAAGTCTTGCCCGGTATAACAATTCGAACAACACAAGTCCACTTCTCCGATTTACAATTCCGGAGAGACTTAAAATCAACCCGGTCAAGCTTTGTCCAGTTTACATCTAAACCGGATATTACATCTTTCGGACTAGAATCAAATCGGGCAGCCTCGATCGTATTCCCACTTCTCCGTTCAATGCTTTTGTCTGATTTATATATTTCAAAAATCTCACCAAGTCTATAATCCAGTCAACACTATAATCGGTTTAAGACTAAACGGACAACACGTGTCCGATTTACAACATAATCTGGACACCACTTGTCCAATTTATAGCCAAGTCCGGGTAATTATTCATAACTCAATTCAATATACAAATCAAAATACTTTTAAAAGACATTTAATCACTCACCTTATGAAATCCTTTTGATACCAGACGAATGCAATTTGTTTCCTAGCCAAAATAAGCAATTAAGACAACTTCTCTCAATTCTCCAAAGATGCAGAAAAAACTCAATTGGGAACCCTTAAACCTTATATATACCCCTTTGCTAAAAAGGAAATGTGACATCCGTCATTTTCGGAGCGTCCAGTTAGCATCTTTAAAGGGTTCTTATATTTAGGATTATAATTTATTAGGGTCTAGTCTTGTTGATTAGAAATCATTAACTTATGTAATGCCAAATATATTAAAAGTTCTCTTAAAATAAATAAAGTTGATATTATAAAATTCAAATTTAAAAATATAAAAGTTTCATTTGAATGTACAAATGATATTTACAAAATTATGAATTTTGATTTAATAATAATAATTTTATCGGTGTTTGATAAAAATGTATTTAAATTAACATTTTGTTGGGCTGTAGTTTTTATAAGAAAATAAAAATAAGGTGGTTTGGGCCTTGAATGGGCCGGCTCCTTTATTCACATATAAAAACCCCACTTCTTTTGAAAATCTTCATTTCATCTTCATTTTGTATCACTCCCTCTCTCTCTCTCTCTAAAAACTTTTCATCTCCCACACCAGCCAAACCCATTTTCAACATCTTCCTAGATTCTCTAAATCTTGAAGAACATTCAAGTCTTCAAGAAAAATCAAGAAAAAAGGTAATAAGATTAGTTTTATTATTTTTGATTCGTTTACAATAATATTCCTCGTTTCTTTATACTTCTTTCTCCTCTTTGAGCTCAAAATTTTCTGGACAGTCTAAGATGGGAGATTATTCATCAAGACATGAAAATATTCCCAAAATGGTGATAATCTATGACCTACAAACTTAGAACTCAACAAAATGGGGAAAAATCGCATTGCATGTAGTATTTAATCATTAAAAACGATGTTTTGAAAACCAACAGATTGTTGGTCAACATATTCGCTGTTTATATTTTCTAAAAATAAAAGTTTAAATTATCTGTTTTTCCTTTTAGAATATAGCTGGTTAAGCTGTCATTTTATTGTTTTGAGATTCACTCAAAATATTGAGTTTTTGAGCATTTAAATGCTTAGTCTAAAACTTCGGAGCAAAATGTTGCTGTTAAGTAGAGATGTACATGCATATTCAAAATGATTTTTTGAAACGTTCCTTTTGACAATGATTTGTGAAACCATGATTCCAAAATCGGAATTTGCATGTCTGTCCAAATAGTAACTTTTGGTACAAAAGCTTTAATCTTAAAATGCATAAATATTGGACTATTGAAAAAGGTATCAGCTTTAATCCATAAAAACTCATTGGCATTACATAAGGTATAAATCTCACTTTATCTTTAGTAAAACCCGATATGTGATTTAACTATTGGATTTCGGGTGTTTAGGACAGTAGGGCGGACGTTGGAGCTCTGAACGTCCACAAAATCTTGGATATTCATGTGCGAACTTGTGAGTTTTCACGGCCCCACTTTTATTGCTTTTAGTTGTTTTTAACTGGGGGAAAAGCATGAAAGAATGCAAACTATACTGTTTACTTGTAAAACTAATGGACTAAAGAACTGTTTAGTCAAAAGTTGTGAAAATCATGAAAAATTTATTGTTATTGCACTACCTATAAATGATAAATTGATGTTCCTGAGAGGATATTTCAAAATGTCCCTTTCCGTACACGCTACTAGTTAACTTGGGCACGTCCCCGGGCCGTGGTAATTGTGCATAGCCGCCATTATGTTGATAGTCCCACCCAGAAAAGGGTGCACATTACCTTTGTTTTTCATAGTCTACTCATGTGTGCGGATGGGCCACCGCTGAAGTAGTACTGATACGAACCGTGGTACCTAAGTGARTGAACGGGCCACTTATGGTAGTTCGTAGACTAATGGGGCACATTGGTCAGGTAAGGCTTTGTAGCGTCTCAAGTTTTTAAACATCGATGGAAAAATTTACATTTATATTGTGCATGTTATGTATAAGTTTGCAAGTTGTGAGTTATGCATTGTAAATATTTTGTGCATATGAAAACCCGTGAACTCACCAACTATTTGTATTTGACGTCGTTTTATGTTTCATGTTTTTTAGGAAATTAAGTAAGAATGGAAGTTTTGGAAGATCTTATGCGATAACACCTATTCACAAGTTTTAGAAATCYCTTTTTGTAAATGATGTTGTTTTCATCGTGAACAGTAGAGTTAAGAATTTGTAAATTTTCATGGATTATATATTTAATGGTGTTATCTATCGATTGGAGCTATGAAATGCTTACCCGTTACGCCCTATGTTTCTGCTTTAGCGGGGTGTGACATATTTGGTATCAGAGCCTCGGTTATAGAGAACACCGGTTTTTCTTAAAAACCAAAAACTATAACCAAATGTTTTCAAAACAATGTCACTAAGTATAACCAGAGGATGAATGTCGTGTTATTATACTAAAATCTAACAGAGCTTCATCACCTATGTTTAACTTAAGTATTACGATAAAAGATTTCAATCGGTTGTGTTAGAAGTATGCTCAAATTTAGAGAATTTATCTAGAACATGAAAAGCATGATTGTGTGTGTTTGCATGAATTTTGAATATCCATCGCCCTAGACTAACCAGAAGCTCTGGTTGTGAAGTGAAGCAAGTTGTATAGAGCACTAAGACAATTCAAGGGTCAACTTTGTATCTGAATACTTGGTAGTTAGACATAGATAAAGGGTTTAGTCTCTATAACCTCTGTATTCAAAAGTTCGCACTATACATTAGGTAAGATTTTCCTGGACATAGGAAGTGAGCTTTCCGTTCTAGTTTTGATTAAAGGACCCATATTCTATATAAATGAAGGGCGTCCAGAAGCTCTGGTTGGCTTGACCTTGAGAGCCAGAAGCTCTGGTTAGAGGAACCAGAGGCTCTGGTCCACGAAAGACAGATATTCACTAAGTCTGTATGAGGAACTAGAGATTGATGGAAGGTGATCCATCGGTTTGCTAAGTATAAGAAACCAGAGATCGATGGAAGGTGATCCATCGGCTTGCTAAGTATGAGGAACCATAGATCGATGGAAGGTGATCCATCGGCTTGCTAAGTATGAGGAACCAAAGATCGATGGATAGCGATCCATCGGTTTGCCAAGCATGAGGAACCAGAGATCGATGGAAAGTGATCCATTGGTTTGCTAAGTATGAGGAACTAGGGATCGATGGAAAGCGATTCATTGGTCCACTAAGTTATGATGAACTAGAGACCGATGAATTAGAAATCCTTTACATACTAAGTGGAGGTTGAACAAGAGGCCGATGAGCTAAAAGTCAAATGTTGTTCCAAGTAGGAACTCCAACCACAAGCTCTGGTAATACAACCAGAGGCTATGGTCAATTAGAGGCTCTAGTCATCCAGAAGCACTAATTTGTTTTCTATCCTTTGCCTCTACATAGTAACTCTTTTCTTAATCTTATGTGTTTCATTGATGATGTGTCTAGTAATTAAGTTTGCCAATATTACAGATCACTATGTCATCATCTATTCCAAGTGAATATTCAACAGACGAATCTGGTTACGTGGATGGTCAATCTAGAAGGAATTTGTCGATCAATGAAGATGTAGTCCCATATGATCTCGAGGACAGAGCGACTAGCGAGACACCTGCTTTACCACCTCCTTCAGTGTTACTACCATCGGAGCCAGCGCCCGATATACCACCTCAAACATTTCATGGTTCGAGGAATAGGGTCACGACTAGGAAAATAGTGCTACTACCTCGACGGATGACTTTCAAGAACTCTAATAGAGCAAGAGGAAAGGCATCCCAACCACAGCATTCGTGAGTGGTGACTGGAGTACCTGCATCCTATACCCAGGGCATGAGTCTTGATGAACAAGAGTGGGTGTGGGGTATTGCATCGGAAACTCAGACACCCCAGACCCAGCTGGGATATCACCACTACAACTTGAATATTGCATTGGAAACTCAGACACACCAGACCCAGCTGGGATATCACTACTACAACTTGAATAACCTGTCCGTTGTGTTGGATATGCATCACCAGCGTATGATGAGAAACTCGGATGTTGTCATCACTGCAAGACGCGAGATTAGGAGACTATATAGATGTTTAGTGGCGAGTGTGTTGATGGTACTAGTACTAGGAATGCTAATTTGTTGTATGCTGCTTTAGAAGTGATGGTTAGTACTAGAATCACTACTCTTTTGTTGGGATTTAAGATATGTTTTGAGGGATTGTAATCGTTTGAAAGCCCTTAGCGTCTTTTGAAATCATCTGAATGTACTGAACCTTGGGTGAATATAAAAATTTTCTGTTTGATCATGTGATTGCTTCAATGATACCATATCCTATGCATCATTCTGTTGATTAGAAATTATTGTGAATAATATTGCTATAAAAATGATGAGATTCTCTTTTATCATGTCTTAGAAAATGCCGCCAAGAAGAGAAATCCCTGAAGTTGCACGACTCGTGTCAGAGCAACTCTTGGCTGCGCTTCCCAATATAGTCAGTCAGGTGGCTGCGGGTCTAAATGCTAACCAACCTACCAGTTCTGAGCCTAGGACATCTAGGGAATGCACCTATAAATCCTTTAGATCCTGCAACCCGAAGGAATTTCATGGAACTCAGGGAGTCATAGGATTATTAACCTGGATTGAAGGTATGGAATCTGTCCTCCATATCAGCAAATGCCTAGAAGCAAACAAAGTAGAATATGTTGCATGCTTACTACAAGGTAGAGCATTGACATGGTGGAACACATTAGTTCAAACTTGGGGTCGGGAAGCAGCCAATCAATTCTCATGGGAGGAGTTTAAGAAATTAATTAAGAACGAATATTGTCCAAGGAGTGAACTCCAAAAGTTGGAAATGGAGTTATGGAATCATGAGATGAAAGGGGAAAATATAGCTGCATATACTGCTCGATTCCATGAGTTAGCAAATTCAGTGCCACATCTGGTGACACCTGAGGAGGTCCGAATCGAGAGGTATATCTGGGGATTATCTCCAGAAATTCGAGAAAATATTACCTCGGAAAACCCAAAGACCCTTCAGGAGGCAATAAACATTGCGACCAAGCTCACAAATAATGCTATTCGGTCTGGGGAATTCAACAAAGGAAAAAAAAGGTGGAAGAATTGGGAAACCAGAGATTTGGGGAAAGGTTTGGCAAGAATAGGAAAGCGGTAGGAAACTTTGGGGTACAGACCCAAGTGGTAAATCAAGGAAGCAAACCTAAGCGCAATTAATGTAAATTTCTGCACTGGGGAAATTGCATCATTTGTCAAAGGTGCCACCGAGGGGGCCATCCCACAAAGGATTGCCGAAAGAGAAAGCAAGGAACAAATGTTAATCAAGCTCGAACAAATGTTAATCAAGCTCGACCAGCCCACCAAGGAAACCCGAAAAGTCAAGCACGGGGGCAACCATTTGAAATTGGAGCAAGGGAGGCTAGGCATGATCTCAATGTGGTTACAGGTACATTTCTTTTAAATAATGAATTTGAATCAGTATTATTTGACTCAGGAGCTGATAGAAGTTTTGTATCCTAAGACTTTAGGCCAAAGATTAATTTAAAATCTCAAAGGATGAAAGAAGATTATATAATAGAATTTGCCAATGGCCAAGAAATTAGGACTAGAGACATAATCATGGGTTGCACTCTCAGCTTAGCTCAGAAGGATTTTAGCATAGACCTTAGTCCGATTGAGTTAGGAAGTTTTGATATAGCTATAGGAATCGATTGGCTATCCAAAAATCAAGCTGAAATAGTTTGTTCGGAAAAGATTATCCGAATTCCTCAAGAGAGATGAGAAGCACTTATAATTCAAGGAGAGGAGTCCGATTGGAAAATTTAGATAGTATCATGCATGAAGATGCAAAAGTACTTAAAGCAAAACTATGTTGCATTTTCCCCAAATCTTCATACAGATATGTATGCAAAAAAAATCACATTTTCCCCTTCCCCTTACCATCAGTACCTCCTGCAATACATATTTAAAATCAAAAAAATTAGGGTTAGACAAGACGGTCTAGTGAGATCCTTTTTTCTATGTCATTGCAGGGTGAAGATCACCAGAACATTGTTTAAATCAACTTTTCATGTATATAACAAATATATGAACAAGTAAAAGATAATATCAATACCTTGCCAATTCCAAAGCCAATCACTCAACTTTTTAAATAACATACTGAAAACAAATAGGTTGGAATCTTCCAAATCACATAACATTACTTTAAACATTTTTAATTAAAAACAAGGTTTATTTAAGCTTTAGGTTATAAACCTGTTATCATCTCCTCCATAACATTCAGACTATGATTCCCAATAAGAACCCTGATCATAAATTTTTAAATCACAAAGAAATAAGGACTCAAAATCACAGTAATCTTAAATGATATAATAGTAAGAGTTATATCACAATACACACACATGGAAATTCCACCCATATATCCAAATGTACACCTCTCCTTGATATGCTACCCTTATCCCATTGTACACCTCTCCTTGATATGCCACCCTTATATCCTCTTCAAATCTTGTACAAAAAATCTCCAATTCGAACAGACCGAAGTCATAGATGTCCTAATGGAATATCATCAGTTCAAAATCATCTTTATAAAACTTCTCATTCTTTATCATAATAAAAGAATGTCATGTTAATAATTCATTTGAACAAATACCTTACTCAAAGTGCAAATCCAGTTAACCTTAACAATTTGGTCAATATAGACTTGGCCAAACTTCATCTCCGGCCAAGTCTTGCCCGGTGTAACAATCCGGACAACACAAGTCCACTTGTTCGATTTACAATTCTGGACAGACCTAAAATCAACCCGATCGAGCTTTGTCTGGTTTACATCTAAATCGAATATCAAGACACGTCGAGGTCTAGGTAATGTTTGTCTCTTTGTCAACTTTCTTTCTTTAGGTGAACCCAAGAAAATGAATGATGCTATCTCTGACCCTAGTTGGGTTCTTGCTATGCAAGAAGAGCTCGTTGAGTTTGTTAGGAACAAAATTTGGTACCTTGTCCCACGTCTATCTGACAAATCTGTGATAGGCACCAAATAGGTCTATCGCAACAAGTTGGATGAAGATCGCCTGGTAACCCGCAATAAGGCTCGGCTTGTTGCTCAGGATTATAGAGAAGAAGAAGGAATCGACTATGACAAAACCTTCGCACTAGTGTCTAGACTCGAAGAAATTTGACTTTTTCTAGCCTTTGCTGCCCATAGAGACTTCAAGGTCTTTTAGATGGATATAAAGAGCGTTTTCCTTAATGGAAAACTTCATAAGGAAGTTTATGTTGAACAACCTCCAGAGTTTCTTGACCCTAAGTATCCAAACCACATCCATAGGTTGGATAAAGCTTTTCATGGGTTAAAGCAGGCTCCTCGTGCCTAGTATGATACCATTTCTTCTTTTCTCATCTCTGAGAAATTCTCTCGTGAAAAGATTGACCAGACCTTATTTCTTAGGAAAATTAAAGGTCACATCATTCTCGTCCAAATTTATGTTGATGATATTATTTTTGGTTACACTAATCCCTCTTTATGTTTTCGTTTCGCTTAACGCATGAAGAAATAATATCAGATGAGCATGGTGGGAGAATTAACATTCTTTTTAGGTCTCCAGATCAAACAAATAGATAAAGGTATCTTTATCAACCTAAGTATGTTCGAGACATGCTGAAGAAGTTTGATTTATCCAACAGTTCATCTATGAAGACTCCTATGGCTCCTCCACTCACTCTCAACAAGGATCCAAATGGAAAGCCTGTAAATGTGACTGTTTACAGAGGAATGATCGGCTCTTTGTTGTATCTCACAGCTAGCCGACCCGATATCATGTACTCCACTTGCTTATGTGCAAGATATCAAGCTGAACCGAATCCCATCTGATCGCTGTTAAACGCTTATTCAGATATCTTAAGGGAACTCCTAATATGGGTCTTTGGTACCCTAAAGGTTCAGGTCTTGACCTTATTGGTTATTCGGATAGTGATTTTGCAGGTTGCAAAATTAATAGGAAAAGCACCACTTGAGGCTGTCAGCTTCTAGGTGGAAAGTCGCTGAGCTGGACAAGCAAAAAGCAAAATTCAGTGTCCACATCAACAGCTGAACCTGAATATGTAGCCGCTGGTAGCTGCTTTGCCCATATTCTTTTGATGAAAAATCAGCTCCTGGACTACGATCTTCAGTTTTCAAGGATTCCTATTTATTGTGATAGCACCGGTGCTATTGCTATTGCAAACAACCCTGTACTTCACTCCAAGACCAAACATATTGAGATCCGATATCATTTTATCAGAGATCATGTTATGAGTGGTTATATTGAACTTCACTTCGTTCCAACTGAGTATCAACTCGCTGACCTTTTCACCAAGCCTCTTGATGAGACAAGATTTAATATCTTGATCAGCGAATTGGGTATGTTGAACATTGAAGATTAATCTTCTGGTTTTACACTAACTCAATAAGTGAAATGATTCAGTGCTCTATATCTAACACTGAACTTTTGAGTAAATATATCTATTCTCTCTCAAATATGATTACACTTCTCTTTTCTCAACTTAAAACCTTCACTGAAGCTTTCTCATCTTCAATGATAAAATGTTTTAAAAGGTGGTCTCAGTGATTCTCTCCACTCACCACATCTTCAACTATATCTTTATACTTATCTTAAAAATCAAAACGATCACTGAATCCTTTCTTATCTGTGATCAAAACGTTTTTTAAATGTCAGTTTCAGTGAATCTTTTATCACTAAATCTGATGTCTTAAAACCATCACTGAATATTTCTCTTCAGTGATAAAATGTTTTATATGGGGTTATCAGTGTTTTCCCAAACACTATATGACTCTCCGTTTTCTTAAAAAACTATTTGTTTTTAAATGAAAATAGTTATTGAACCGTCTTTATGACGACATTCTCTATTTACTATGCGCGACGCTTTGAGACGCGCAAAAGGTTATGTCATTACGCTACCTCATTTAATGCCATCCAATCATGGATGAGAACGTGGTATCTTTTTCATCATGACCACTTCCCGAACCTTCGTCTTTTCTCTCTCTCATATTATTTCTATCTCCTCTTACCTATATATATGAGACTTCTTCTCCACTTTTCTCTTTACGCTTTCAAATTTCTTAGACGAACCTCTGCTAAGTTTTCTCCAAAGCGAGAACTCTCTCTAAATCTTCAAACCCTTTTCGACCTTTCCTCTCAATTTTCAAAGGTCAGAATCTTCTTTTCTACTTAGTAACCAGAAATATGTTTAATATGATTAAGAACTTTGTTCTCTTAATACATTAAACTTTAAAGATTTTTTAATCATCTCTTTCATGGTTATAATCTTGTTTCTTTAAACACATTCTACTTGAAAAACCCTAAGCTTTTAAGGATTTTTCAAAAGAAGTTTTTCCTAGTTCAAAAACTTTTTCTATAATCTTACCATAAACTATTGGTTTATTTCTAACAAACCTGTTTGTTTTTCTTCTTATTAATATAAACAGATGGCTCCTAAGAACGTCAACTTCTCCCTTGACGAGATCTCTATCAAGGCTAACAACCACATTGCCTTGTTAGAGATACCTTCCTTCAAAGCACATTACCAAGATGCGGTTAACTTTCTCAAACAATCGTCCTTGGGCTACGCTTTCAACCATGAGCCCATCATGGTGAAGGAACTTCTTCAACAGTTCTGGCTCACGGCTGAGGTTGTCGAAGCCAAAGACAAGGCTGGACGCCAGATGGAGCAGATCCATTTCACTTTCAATCGCATGGTAGTGAACTTTGGTGCTTCTACACTCCGTTCGGCTCTTCGTCTTCCTAAGGGTCCCTTCGATAGTGAACCCTCCACCACCGAGATCATCGATTTTCTTGATGCCATTGGCTACCAGTGGCCAATGAAGAAGAACTCCAACGCCCCTCTGAAGTCCTTGACAAAGATTGAGTAGAACAGGATGTCAGCTGTCTGGCAATACCTGTTTTCTCATTTCATCTAGTGCATGGGTGGAAAAACTGGAGGTCAAGACCAGGCCTCTAGGATCGCCTTGATCATAGGCATTTCTGCTATTCAGCATCGCAATATAAATTATGTTGCAGTCATTTTCGATGACCTGGTGCTGAAGCTGAACAAGCGCTAGCGAGAAGAGGTGGTGCCTTACACCAGGTTTCTTTCGATGGTGTTCACCAAGATCTTTAAAGATCATGACCCCAAAGAAGGAAACCTTCTAGTTTTCAAGCTTGGATCTAGGATTCTGTATCATAAGCTGAGAGACAGTGATGTGGCACTATGTTCCATCGTGTCCATCACTACTTCTTCTCCTCAGGTGGCCATGACAAGGGAAACTCCCCCCCCCCGCATCTAGCCAAGACACCAAAACCCCTTCAAAACGACCCTCTCAACCAACTCTTGGTTCTCCTCAGAGAGCCAAGAAAGCCAAAAAGGGAACAACCACGTCACTAGCTGGGGCCTCTCAAAAGGCTTCAGTTATTGAAACTATCCTTATACTCGAGCCGTCTTCTGCTCACCCTCCCAGCTCTTCAGTGATTTCTCCCATCACTGTCGTATCAGTGGTACCTTCACCAACCACTACAGTGACCCAAATCACTGAAAGTGTGAATATCAACGCCGCCACCGCTAAATGCCCATGTCTCTTCTTAACCATTTTCTCTTCTCCTCCTTCCCTGGTCTTTACACATGTCGATGATATATCAGCGAATATCCTTCCTGATACTAAGACTCGCACCACTGGACCTGAGGTTGAACCTCTCAACGCTCCTCTACATACCGAAGTCCATCCTCTCGAGGACATCTTTGCTCACGCCAGTGACAATCCTTTTGATGTCACTATTGGCCCCTCAGGTATTCCATCTTCCTACCATTTCTTTTCTTCTAACCTTGAGCCTTCTACTCATACTTCTTCTTTTTCAGGTCCTTCTTCGATGCATCAGTCTATTTTGCAGGAAGTGGAAAACGAAGAAAGAGAGAAAGATGATAGAGGAGAAAGAGAGAAAGATGATGGAGAAGATGAAGAAATCGATGATGCCTATAATATGGCATCAGACATCAAACTTCTCCTTCCAGCTGTTGATACCGTCCTCTGCAGGATCAACGAAGTCCACAAAGAGATGCCCCACCATGGTGATCTTGATGCGAACTTCCTTGCCCTCCAGGAAGACGTTCAAGAAGTTCAAAGTCCTCTCTAGACTCTCTAAGAAGTTGTTCAAGCCAACACCAATGCCATTGTTGTTCTTCACAGCAGGGCTGACGATGCTCAGGCTATTGTTGATCAGCAGACTGGCCTTCTTCAACAGATCCTGGATGTTATTCGTCAACCAACTCCAGTGATCCCTCCTTCTTTCTCTACCTGTGATCGCGCCCAGATCCATGAGACGTGTGAGACAACGACCACTCTAGTCAGTGCTTTGCAGAGGCTATAGGATATAATGGTTCTCCAGTGTTAGTGCTTGGACGAACTCTCTGGCCAATTCTCTCAAGTCTTAGCCAGAGAGGGGGAGATGAGGTCCAACGCTGGTGAATCATCTGATGCTGTGCTTACTCCTTCTCAGGCTGTTGGTCCAGTATCAGCTACAGCTGTAGTTGAAGCTGAGGCTCCTAGAGCTAAAGTAGTTGTTGCTCTTGTAATCCCAACCACCAAAGCTGCTCCAGCTGAGGATGTCGATACCATCCCTAGGGATGATGCCCATACCATCACTGCTGCAGGTGATGATGATAGTGATGAAAATGAAGATGATGATGATGATTAAGATGATGATGAACTTACCATTCCAGACACCGGAAATGATCTAGATGGCGACGATGACGATGATGATAAGGATGACTATACCATCAAGTTCCAAAAGCCATCAACCGCCATGAAAGGTGTTACTCTTGGGGATTTCGCATCCCGAGGGGAGCAAAGGCAAGGTGAATCGACTCCATCAGGGAACCAGGACCCCAAGTCGAAAGGCAAGGCGGTTGCTGAAGAAGGAAACTTAAAGGTATTGTTCAATATCTCTCAACAACCTTTGTTTGAAGACTCTACCTCTCAGGCATCAACAACCTGCGGTCGACTGGAGCGGGTACCTGAGCAACCCATTTTTTGTGTTCCTACCGACTAGAAGATGTCTCAGCTGAATGAGTCACTCCACCAGACTAAAGTAAAAATCCCTCTTCGTACCTTTAGTGGTGGTGAGTTCGAATTCTTATCTGAAGCTGAAAGACTCAAGGCATTAAGGGCTGAAAAAGAGCTAGAGCTTCAAAAGAAGCAGACTGAAGACAGCTTGAGGCTGGCCAAGTCACTAGCTGAAAAAGTCCTTCCCAAGAAAACGGTGAACTTTGTCCAAGCCCAGGCTAAACTTCTTTCGATTGTAGAAGCTGAGCATGAGAAGAATCTGAAGCTGGTGAAAAAGGACAAGTGATGGAGCGAAGCCAAGCAGAAAAAGAGAACAGTCCCCGCCCGATTATCAGCGTCAACATTAGCGGACGTTCTAAAGATGGTGGAACGCTTATCTCAATGCTCATCACCAGGGACAATCTTGATGTCGTTACCAAGTATCCTTCCTACCTAGGCCGTTATGGATTCAGCGAATGGATGGAGATCAGACAAGCCATTCAGCAATCCAAGTCGAGACGCAAGACACTTATCGAGAACACCATCAGCGAGCTTATCAAAAGGATGTCCAGGTATGTCAAGGTTCCTCACAGGCCAACTCTGAAGAAGGGTGGGAAGAAGAATCTCAAGCTATCTGATCCTAATGATGGACCATTCCTAAGTAACGAACATGAAACAAGGTTCTCCTTAGATGAAGTCCTGAAGGGTCATAAGAGTATAAACATTTTTATGCTGTATCTTGACTTGCCAGATAAGGGTCCCTATACACCCAACTCTGTGCATTTTCAACCTGAGTTAGGAGTTATATTCCTTGACTATGAAGGTGAAGTCAGATTTCTGAGAATGTCAGAGCTACATTTATGTCCAATGGATCATCTGGTTTATCTTTTGCTCTGGATGGATCATAGCATGCCTGGAAAAGTCGTAGATTTGAAGATATGAAGGGAATTCCTAAGTCGAAGAAGACTTGGTGAAAATGTACCTGGGTACATAGATCTAAGAGCTTTAGAATAGTTTCTCTTTGTAACAACAATCCACTTTTCCTWGTAACTTCATGTACTATGTCTACTTTTAGTGATTGTACTTATATTCTGTAAGTTCTAGACATGTACTGTAATACTCGTCATATTTCCTATGATTAATAAAATGAGTATTCCATGTACTTCACTGAAAAAGATCCCTGAAAAAGTAATAGGAACACAAGTCTAGGAGTTCCGATGTTACATTTCACATTCGCTGACAATCTATAAGTCAGTGAATAAGCTTTCAGTTTCAGTTTTCGTACTTGCAATTTTCTTAGATATAACTTATAAAAAAATTTAAGCTGAGACTCGCTAACTGAAAAAAGATCCCAAAATAGTAAAAAGGGACATGTACTTTATATGTAACTYTTCCTTACTATTATTTGATAGGATAACCTTCTTTATGTTATCTTGTTATCATCAAATAGGGGAATATTGTTGATCCTCCCTCTCAGTGAGTTGATGAGAATCCCTTTTCACTTATACATTGTATTTATATTTCTATCTTTTCAGTTCCAGCGATCTTCACTGAGTATGTTTAGTGATCGCTAAAGAAATTGTAATGTAATTCTATCAGATACAACAATACTTCAAGAAGACAACATTCACACCAAAGAACCTTCAGCAAACGTCGAAGACTGAAACTGAAGATTAGAGACTGACGAGTACGTGATCTGAAGCGGTATTCAATGAATACAAGTCTGTCTACATATGTGTGAAGACTGCTCAAGCTTCAGCGAATGATGATGAGACCTTCAGGTCATTCTAGCATTCAGCGATCAAAGGAAGCTTGCTTAGCACGATTGTTGTTGTCTTGTCCTTATGCACACAAAGGACAAAACCCATACCCTTACGAAAGTTGGTACGGTAAGGAGCCGACTAGTCGACTCTATTGTCCACCAACTTTAGGTAAGGATGTCTGCTCATGAATAGTGCTTTTTGTACTATTCATTGTAGCAAAGGACAAGTCTTCATCTTAAGGCTTGACACACACTCTAACCCTACCATATTGCATTAAATGTCCATTTAATGCACTGGGTATAAATAGAAGTGTTTCTTCTCCATACAGTGTGTGCGCAACTCACTCTCTAACCCTAATTCTTACTTCAAGCATTTTCTAGCTTAAGTAAAGGATATTCTCTACATCATTTCTTTTCTTGTATTTGCTAAGACTTACTGTGTATCTAAAGATTGTTTAGATGGGTTTTTCTACCTTATCTTTCCGCAAACAATCTTATAAAATCTGTATTGATCTTCTTTATCAATATATATTTTAAATTTAAAAATATTGTGTTTGATTTCATCCCGCCCCTTCTACAAACGGTTTCTCTTCTTGTAAACCCTCTCGGGACCAACACTATCTTTGACATTCTTCCTCATACTCTTTATTCTCTTTAGCAAACTTGGAAAGTTCCAAGATGATAATTTGTTCAAAATCTGAGATTTGTTTTGAAGGCATTGTAGCATTAAGCTCTAAAGTTTTTATTTTTCTTTCATATGATTTTGTTTTTGCATCAAATCTCTTCTCAACATCTATCATTTTATCATTCTCCTTTCCTTGTAAACTTCTTTCAGCAGTCAATTCATTCTCATCTTTATGGATTTTCTTTGTCAGTTCATACTTCTCTTTGATCTGTTTTATTTCTTTCTACCTCTGACTCTTTTCTTTCAGATTATAAAATCTTTTCAAGTTCATAAACTCTAGATGTCAGTTTGGAATTATCTCTTTGTTTTTTTTTGCCTTGAACTAAGATAAATATTTTTTCTAAGAAGTTCATCAATCGCAGCTTGAAGAAATTTATTTTCTTCTTCAGATTTCTTTAATTCTTGTTTCAACTTTTTAGCCCAAACAAAATTAGCATGATTCTCATAAAACACTTTCACATATTTTTCTTTTTGCTCTTTCAGACTTATTTCCAACCCAGAAACTTTCTCTTTCAAAACATTATTTTCTTTCTCATAAAATAAAGCCATTTGATATTCACGAATGATTGATTAAACAAAAAAGAATCTCTGCAGTTCAAGAAATTGATTAAAGCAATACTATCCAAAAATATATAAAAAATTCACATACAAATTTCATTTACAATCAAAATTCAACACTTAGCAATTGATATGACCAATTTATGAAGAATACGGACAAGATTCCGGTCAAGACACTGACCGGATTATATCAAAATCGCACAATAAGGTAGCCGATATTCAAGAAATCTGGTCAAGGTGATGACTGAATACACACCCTATACTATCAAGAAGATCTCATTAAAAGAATAAAATCCGGATAAACTATGATCAACCAAAAACACAATTTTCACATCTATTCAAGCAAAAATTGTATCTGAACTTCAAAAATTGATGAATTTTGTAAAAACAATATGTTTTCATAAACCCAAAAATTCTTTCAAATCTCTAAAAACAATGATCAAATCACAAAATCATATGAACAAAAATGATTCATATCATCAATTCGCACACAATGATCAAGTTTTTAACAAAAAAAAACAGCCAAAAATGAAATATTTGAGATGAAATTGATGAAGAATATCAATAAACTCAAAAACAAATGATGAACATTCATGAATAGTCAATAAACATTCTAGAAAATGTGCAGAAAAAAGTTGAAATTCTTGTTATTTCTTCAATCAAATCGTTGCATCTATGCTCTGATACCAATTGATAGTCCCAATTGTGCAATAAATCTTCAACAATCATCAAGAACACAGAAATGGCAAATTCAAGATTTTGAATCTTGAAAGAAAAAGTCAAATAGTCAAACTATGCATATATTCTTTAGAGCTCAACAATTACAAATCCAATCACAATTAAGCACATACACACTTCTAACACTAGACTAAACCTATTTATAGGTCAAACCAAATACAACATATTAAATCTAAAATTCAAACCTAACAAAGACTCCTTACGAACTCATTAACCAAAGAAAGCCTAATGTTAAATTTTTGCATATCTTTGGTTGCAGATGCTTCATTTTAAATGACCGTGAACACCTTGGAAAGTTCGACAAGAAGGCCGATGAAGGCAAATTTCTTGGATACTCCACACATTCCAAGGCCTACAGAGTCTTCAATCTACAAACCAAAACAGTCATGGAAAGCATCAACGACTTCCAATTCTCTACCGAAGTCAAGGGAATTGGAACTCAGGCAACTGTTTCAAGACTTCTTTGGTGATGAGGACATCTCTGCATGTGCACACAGAGATGACTCTGCACGTGTTCAAGCAGAGCCACAAACTACAAGTACATTTATCTCTGGCCCTTCTAACACCTCTGCTTCCTTTGGTGATCAAGCTAATCCACAACCAGAGCCCTCAAGCTCTAGGTCAGAGCCCAGTCCCTTAGAGCCAAAGAACAATACCTCTGTCTCTGAACTTGGTTCCTCTGTACCATCATCCGAGGGGGAGCAAGAAGAACCTTCATCACCTTCTATGAGCCGAATGCCAAACATACCAAAGAAACAAGATCCAATGACTCCAACGTTTGTCCCAGGTCCAATGAAAGATGGACAAAAGACCATCCCCTTGATCAAATTATTGATAAACCTTCAAGTGGGGTAAAGACAAGAGCTGCAACAGCCAATGATTATTTATTTGTAAACATTCTAAGCATGGTAGAGCCCAAGAAAGTTCATGAAGCCCTACAAGACCCCAGTTTGGTCGATGCCATGCAAGAAGAGCTCCAACAGTTCGAAAGAAATAAGGTATGGACTCTTGTTCCTTTAGCAAAGGATAAAATTACAATTGGTACTAAGTGGGTTTTCAGAAACAAGAAAAATAAGGATGGTATCGTAGTCAGAAATAAAGCTAGACTCGTTGCTAAAGGCTATTGCCAGGATGAAGGCATAGACTATGACGAGACCTCTACACATAAAGGATTCCGAGTCCATCAAATGGACATTAAGTCGGAATTTTTTTAAATGGTAAGCTGAAAGAAAAAGTCTATGTACAGCAACCTTTGGGGTTTGAAAGTTCCACACACCCAGAGTATGTCTACTTCTTAGACAAAGCTTTATATGGACGCAAACAAACTCCAAGAGCATGGCATGACAGAATTTCGTTCTTTCTTTTATCAAATGGTTTCGAAAAAGGTAAAACCGATACCACTTTATTTATTAAGAGCCATAAAAGTGAGATGCTTCTAGTCCAGATATATGTGGACGACGTCATATTTGGTTCAACAAACCAGAGGCACTGTAATACGTTATCTGCGTTAATGAAGAGTGAGTTTAAAATGAGCATGATGGGAGAATTAAGATTCTTCATCGGCTTGAAAGTAAAACAAAGAGAATATGGTATCTTCATTAGCCAAGCTAAGTATGTCTCTAACAATATCAAAGAAGTACAAACTTCATAACTCTTCAACCATGAGAACACCAATCGCAACATCGACAAAGCTTGACACAGATCCATGTGGAAAACCGGTGGATGTTAAGACTTACCGTGGAATGATTGGATCATTGTTGTACCTTATAGCTAGTCGACCAGATATCCTATTTGCCACTTGTCTCTGTGCTAGGTACCAAGCTGATCCTAAGGAATCTCAGATGTCCGTAGTCAAGAGAATCTTTCGATACCTTAAGGCGACTCCATTTTTGTGTCTCTGGTATCTTAAGCATTATGGGTTTAAGCTTATCGCGTATATAGATTCTGATCATGTAGGGTGCAAACTCGATCGAAAGGGTACTTCCAGAAGCTGTCAACTACTTGGCAACAAGCTCATCAACTGTACATCCAAGAAGCAAAACTGCGTATCAACTTCAACTACGGAAGCATAGTATGTAGATGCAACAAGCTACTGTTGTCAAGTAATTTGGATGAAGACTCAACTCAAAGACTACGACATTGAATTTGACCAAGATTACCATCATCTGTAACTCTGAAAGCACGATAGCGATGACCGCAAGTTCTGTACAGTACTAAAAAACAAAGCACATCGATGTACGTTACCATTTCATCAAAGACCATGTAGAGAAAGGCAAAATTGAAATGTTCTTTATCAGCACAGACCACCAACTTGTAGACATTTTCACTAAGGCTCTTGATGAAAAGAGATTTAATTTCTTAGGCAGCAAGTTGGGTATGCTCAATCTTCATTAATCAGATAGAGCCTTTGTATTCACTATACAGATGCTCTATATCCTCCTTGAGCATATTTTTGTGCGACATTTGTTGATTTGTTTTATTTCCATGAGACAGAGCCTTTTGCTAGGGTCTTTGATATCTTTGTCATAAAGAGTCTCTATACCTTATTCTAGTGTTAGTACAATTTTTATGATCTTGTGATCCAAGCATAGTTCAAGGGGGAGAAGCTCAGACAGCCTATTTCAAGGGGGAGCATTGGACCGTCAACCATATAGAGTCTCTCTGTGTGTACTATACGAAGCATCTATCTCATTAAAATTCTAAAGTTTAATGATAGAATCTCTGTATAGTCCAACCATGCGTCTCTGTATGCACCTCGTAGGTATGTAACTTTTCTTAAACCATACTCTGGTCTCCTTTCTTTTAACACGCACTCAAATCTCCTGTATAGAGCCTCTGTATATATACTATACAGAGCATTTGTCGCACACCCTTGACTTCCTGTCTTGCACTATTGAAAGCTTCAGTTTTGGACACGGAGCATATATAGATTCTCTGACCCAAGTAACTTAATATCTCAATATGATGACTGCTTGTCTTCTTGAACGGTTCTTATACAAAACTTCTGCATGTTCTATGGAACGTCTCTGTCTCACGATATTCTATGTTTTCTTTCTCTATGACCAAGCGTATGTGTCCTTTCTTTTCTTTTAAGTGTTTGGTTTTAACTCAGAGATTTTCTTCCATTCATATCTAAACAAAACGTTGGTTGACAAACATTTGTCTTTTTTCTTGAAGGCGTAATTGAACACTTAATATTTTAATTAATTTGAGCGGTCACTTAYAGAAGATCGCCGCCTGTAACCCTAATTTTTCAAATATGGGAGGCGGGACGTATAGCCTGTCAAGCCATGTGGCTTGTCTCCATAGGCTCTGTGAAGAAAACTCTTCGGTTTTTTATGCTTCGGGAAGATAATAACTCGAGTACTCCTTAGGAAATCCCTATTTAAAGGAGTCATTATCCCCGTTTTCAAATATCTTTATTCTTTCAAGAATCTCAAAATTAGTCTCTAAGTTTTTCCTCTCAAGAACTTCCAACAGCCATTGATAAACACTCCAGTCTCAGAAAAATCATCCTTGTTCGATCAATCGATCTTCAATCTCAAGTAAGTTCTTCACAATCATATCTGTTCTCAAAACCCTAAAAGATAAATCGACTAAAACACGCTTCTCAAAACCCTAAATTTTTTCCCAAAAACCAGTAACCAGTCATCTTACCCTTTTCACCAAGAAACCTGCAACAATGTATTCCTCAGAATCAAACAACTCACAAACCCACACCACCACTCTCAAATCAATCGAGGGAACAAACCAAAATATCATCCCACTTCCCTTGAAACCCAGCAATCACTCCCTTTTCCTGATCTTGGATAGCTTTGATTCCAAGTATCACCTTATCGTAGACACTCTTCACCACCATTTTCTTAACCCTGCCCTCACCAATGGTGACGACGCCGTTCCTGAGCGATTTATTCATGAATTTTGGCAGTCTTTTGACATAACCGACTCCCAACGTGGGATAGTTGGTGATTTTTATATCCCTTCAACCAAAGAATATGTTACTGTTCGTATTTCAAGGTAGCTATTTTCTGGCGTCCTTCAACTACCTGCCAAGACGCATCTTGGTTTGAACGAATATGCACCTCTCCCAACTGGGGATGAGTTGGTCACTTTCCTAAAGATGTTGGGGTACAACCATCAAATACGTTACCCATCACAGTACCGTCGATAGTACTTGCCGCCAATGTGGAATGTTCAATTCACAATGTTAAATCGCTCGGTTACAGGTAAGATAGACAGTCTCGACATGTGCTCAACGAACATCCTGCAAATAGTCTATGCGATCTTCTTTGATCTCCTACTCGACTACTCCTTGATTATGTATACAAAACGGTTCAGGACCCGAGCTGATAATTAACACTTCGCGGAATGTAATCTAAATGTGTCTTCTGATTCTAATATTTCTGATCTAGTTTCATTATTTGAAATTTTTTACGATGATTACTTTGATAACAAACTTGATAAATATAATATGTTGTCGAGGGATGTTCAATCTGAACAACAATTATTTGGTCCATCTATTGTTGTTCCAGTTACTGTAACTGAAAAAGTGACTAAAGATGTCGATGAAGAAATTGAAATGGAAACTGTTATATGTCCAGTTTAGTATGAAGAGGGCTCAAACATCAATCTGCCAGAGGTTTCGGTCATTCAAGACGAAAACATTTTACCTCGGTCAGATATTCAGCCTGTTTCAGTTCCAAATATTGAATCTTTACCTGAACCTATTGTGGACAATTCCCCCAATACTTACACTATCAAAGTTCTGATCAATGTTCATATATTCCCCTACCTCATAGCTCCATGTGGACCAGAGATCATCCAATAACTCAAATTATTGGTGATCCAAATGCTTCTATTTGTACCCGGTCTTCTTCTACAAATGAGTTTCTTTACTCCACTTTCTTGAGCAATATTGAATGGTCTAGGGTGTCTGAAGCCTTAGTGGATCCGGATTGGATAATCGCGATGCAAGAAGAGCTGAATCAATTTGAAGCGCTAAAGGTGTGGTGGAGATTGGTTCCTCGTCGAAGAAATAAAATGATTATCGGTACTAAGTGGGTTTTCAAAAATAAAAAAGATGAGGAGGGAGTTGTTGTCAGAAATAAGGCCCGACTTGTCGCTAAAGGATACAATCAAGAAGAAGGTGTCCACTACGATGAAACATTGGCTCCGGTAGCACGGATTGAAGCTATCAGAATGTTCTTGGCGTACGCTGCACCGGAAGACARCATTCTTGTATGGTCTTCTCAAAGAAGAAGTCTACGTTGCTCAACCGAAAGGTTTTATCGATGAGTCAAAGCCTGATCATGTATACATCCTTGACAGAGCCATATATGGTCTTAAACAAGCCCCGAGAGCCTGGTACGGCATTCTATCACAATTTCTAATAAAATCAGGTTTCTCGAAAGGTAATATCGACACATCCCTCTTTATTAAAAAGAAAAAGTCTCATATAAGTTTGATACAAAATTATGTAGATGATATAGTATTTGGATCTACGAATCCTAAATACTGCAAAAAAAATTCTGCCTTGATGGTTTCTCATTTTAAAATTATCATGATGGGTTAGATGAACTTCTCTTTAGGTCTTCAAGTAAAACAATTATCTGCAGGAATCTTTATTTGTCAAACAAAATATATTTTTGATATCCTGAAGAAATTTAATTTGGAAAATTGTTCATCTATAAAAACACCTATGGCTCCCGGTTCAAAACTACATGCCGATCCTTCTGGAAAAGCTGCAGATCAGAAAACATATTGAGACATGATTGGTTCTTTAATGTATTTAACATCTTGTAGACCATATATTATGTTTTCAACACATCTTTGTGCCAGATATCAGGCAAATCCAAAGGAGTCCCACTTAAGTGTTGTTAAGCACATTTTTTGTTATCTGAAAGGGACTGCCAACCTTGGACCTGGGTATCCAAAGGGTACTAGTTTTGAATTAACAACATATTCAGATGCAGATGATGCAGGGTGTATGTTGGACAGGAAAAGTACATCAGGTCATGTACAATTCTTGGGACATAAACTCGTAAGTTGTGCTTCATAGAAACAAAACTGTGTATCTATTTCCACCGCGAAAGCAGAATATGTAGTTGTTGCTGTTCTCAAGTTCTATGGATGCGAACACAAATTAGAGATTACGATTTTTATTTCGATAAAATTCCCATTTATTGTGATCCTATTCAACAAACCAAAACCAAACATGTAAATATCCGGTATCACTTTATTAAAGATCATGTTGAAAAAGAAACTATTGAATTATATTTTGTAAATACATAGTTTCAACTACCTGACTTATTTACAAAAGCATTAGATGAAAAACACTTTAGATTTTTAGTATCTAAGTTAGGTATGTTGAATTTCAAATTTTGAATTTTTCTTAAAATCTGTTCAATTTATTGAACTTAGTTTAAGTCAAATACATTTTTTCAAAATAATTGTATTTGTTAATATAAATCAGTATTTCATTCTTTTTAATGTGATAGAAAATCTTTTTGATTGTGGAATCTATATATCTGAGGGGGAGGATTGAACTTTGTTCTTAATTTTGATTCATTTTTCGAGGGGGAGTTCAAATATCTGTATGATGCTAACTTCTTTATTTTTCTCATAGTTATTGATACAATATTAATTTTTTTAAATTTGTGAGTTTTGAGGATAAGTGTTCGTCCGATTTAGTCTAAATCCGGACAAGGCATTGTCTGATTAGGACTCAATCCAGATGAAGCTTTGTCCGATGAGAGTCATATATGGACAATGCTATGTCCGATTTAGAGAATATCCGGACAAGAGGCTATCCGCTAACTCCTATTTGGATAAGATTATATATGCTTTGGATAAGTTTCATGTGTTGGTAATTCGGTTGAAGGGTCATCTGGATATCGTGTAATCCGGTTGGTGGGTCATCCGGATATGGTATTATCCGTATGTAGAGTTTGTTTGAGTCAAATCCTAACAACTCTTTGTCAGATTTATGTCAATCCGTACAACACTTCGGATTAGAATGTGAAGAGTTTTTTACTACCTATATAAGTCATCGTCTGATTTTCTTTCCACTCTTTACTGTTTCATTTGAATTCTCTCATGCTCTCACTCAATCTTCATTGACTCTGGATAACCTTTGACTATTCATCAAGTTCTTCTTCATCTTAATTTCTTTATACATCATCATCCGTATTGGACTGTTTCTTTGAATCATTAAAAGGTTTGTCATTCATTGACTATATTTGGACCTAAATCACTAGTATTAAACCTATCATAAATTTGAACTTGAATCATAATATCTTAAAATCTGGGTTAAACCTAAGACTGCTATGAACATCATGTTTTGAATAAAAGAACTGTTAAGATCATTCATGTATGGACCTTTTTTGAATCAATGTCTGTTAACTGGATTCATTTGTGGACTTAATGTTGTTATTTTTTTGTTAACCAGATTAGATCCTGAGTTATTGAATGTTAAAAAGTTGTTTGTTGACCGCACTTCTCACCGGAGAAGGTCACCACATGTTCTCCGAAGTTCATATCCGGACAAGGTTTTTGAATTTTTTTGTGTTTCAAATTTTTTGTTTGTTGTTTTTGTGTAGTAGTATTTTTTTAGTGTTTTTTTATAAATTTTTTTAGGATTTTTTTTTTAGTTTAATCTCTTAATATTTTTAGTTTTGTTATTTTTTTAGTATATATTTTTTCTTTGAGAAGTTTATTTTTTTTGGAGTTCAAATTTTTTTGCCAAATCATAGTGTTAGGATTTTTTGTCTTATATTGCTATTTTTTGAAAAATTAATTCATTTGCGAGTCTAATATTTTATTTCTTACAGGAAAATGGCTGACGAAAATACCCAAAACCCACAAAGATCTGACGAGGAATCCCATATCCCCTCGGTCAGATCAGATAATCTTTCCCAGCCACTCTAGTCACTAAATATCACGATCCCAGATGAAGCCGTTTTTCCACAATACCTATACCTAGACATTAAACCCAATAACCACCATTTTAACCTCAATATGCCTTGTGAATACCACATCATTCCGGAAATTCTAAGAGGACACCTGATCTCATATGCCTTATCGGCTAATATGGAAGTCCCTATGGTTTACTTGCAACAATTTTGGCATGCACTGACGTTATCAAATATGGAGACCTATTATACTTTGAAGGGAATGTGGACGAATTCATGAGTCGTCTGACTCTAAAAAGGCTGTGAAAAATTCTCAGATTGCCAAACCGAACTACTGCCTCCAGATCACAACAATTTGAGGAATTCATTACTGATGAAGAGCTATGTCATGTTATCAGAAGATTAGGATACTCGCAAGAGTTAACTAATCCATCACAATTCAGAACATGTTTCCTACCTTCTATGTGACGCTTGTGATCTGGAATGAATTGACAGAGTTGGTCAATGCAAAACACATTCCTTCAAAGGCTCGGAAGTTCGTACCATTCTAGAGGTTTCTTCAACTTCTGATTAAAGAAATGATGAGCGCCAACGAAGAAATTTCGGCCCACCAATCAAGTTACATTGGCCCATCTTTCGAGATGCAACGTATAAGGACGCACAATGAAGTTGAAGACCTCGATTCTATTATGGAAATTCCAGCTGGGTTGTTTTCCTACACATATCAGAGTGCTCCATGTGTGTTAGAGTATAAGAGAGTAATAGATCCTATAGTTCAGCCAGAACCAGTTGAACATACGAGGGATCCACCCATGCCTTACTTGTGAGAGAGGGTATAGAATTAGAAGAGAAAGTTCAGGTGCAAGGGGTACTTGAACAGGGCTTCGAGTAGAGAGAAAATGAAATAGAGAGGGGTTGTTTGGAGTGGGGAGGCTCTGAACAGCATCATAAATCAAATGATCATACTTCTACAGCTTCATCAAGCTCAGAAGCTACTATATCAGACATGGTAACTAAGGCTGATGATGATGATGCTACTCATCCTGCTGCTACTGAAAATATCCAAGTTGGAGCGATCATAGAAAATCTTGATGAATTCTTTGACGCTAACGAAAATCGACAAGAATGTTCAAGTCTTCAAGATTTATCCTTTGACATTGATTTCACTGATAACTTCAATGATTTTGGTGAGTTGGATCAACTTTTGGATGCTACTCCGGATGAAGGAGTTGAGGGAGTTTTAGTCAAAAATGTTGAGAGGTTGAGCGAAAGGGAAGTAGAAAAACATGGTGAGGGTGAGAGTGAAGCTCAAAATGAAGTTAATGCTTCTATCCTAGCTGATACACTAAATCGGGCAACCATATCTGCTAATGACATTCATCCGTTGAATGTTAATACTGAAACAGACATTGCTAGCCCAACTATGCAAATGCACACCCCTGGTCACTCTATTGCTTCTCAACAAGCAACAGTTTTAACTTCTCACCGGATATAGCATATAATCTATCTGCTTCTTATTTGGAGAATTTGAATATTGAAACAAATAGGCCTCTGCCCCAGCCTACGACTTCGATTCAGTGAACCTTGAGTTTAGGGCCGATACACATAGGTACACTTGAGTCTAGTGCATCTGTTGCTCAACCTGCAGTTCTTTGTGACCTTGCCGGAACGATCGGGTGGAGTCTTTTGACTTTCCACGAGGACAGGTCGGAAGTTCTACCAGTGGTATTATCACGCCAACACTGAACGTAGGCACAAAAGTTGATTCAACTGTTGTTATAACTGGTAATCTAAGTAATCCATGTGTTACATCACCCGACTTTGTATCATGGGAGTTTTTGGATGGCGCCCTAAAGGCTGTCCAAGATACTATGACAGAACAAATTCTAAGTTTGAAAAAAATGTTGAAGGGTAAAGAATCAATGCCTGAAGAAGCGTCTACACCGTCACCACCGCCTGCCCCTGAACCTTCGAGGGAGCATGATCTATCGGTGGACGAGCTTCAATCCATATTATATTCCAAGCTGATTACAAGTCAAAATCCTGACATGACAGATGCAGATCTCGTTGGTTTTTTAAGGCAACAAGTGGAAGAGAACCGTACAGTCAAGGCCTTAGAATTCCTTGCTTTTTAGAGCGTTGTAGCCTCTAGCTTTTCCAAGCTTAGTTCTATAATCTCTTCCAACACCGAAGCACTTATTCACATACAGAATTCCATTGATGCCCTCTCCGAACGGGTATCAACATTAGAGAGTACTTGCCGAGCTCAAGCCACCTCTTTGAAACGAAGACATGATGATCAAGACTATCTTGATCACCATGAGGAGGAGATGAAAAGGCAAAAGTCGATTGAGTCGTTTATGAGTATTGCGGTTGTTGTTGGAGTGTCGAAGCCTGAAGAGATTAGAGAAGAAAGTCAAGTTCAAGTTGGTATTAATGAACGAACAATATGCTAGGAAACAGCTGAACAGGAGATAGCTGTAGCGGCAGATCCAGTGATCGAGCCAATGGTTGAAAAGCCGCGGTCTCCACTTTAGAAACAAGGATGCTTCTGGATTTGTCTGCAAATGTTGGTTTTAATGAGGTTTTCTCAAGAGAACTGGGAGGAGTTCAAGATTATGGTGCTGACATTGAAAATATTGATGATTTAGGGGACATGTACTTTGGCTTTGAAGTCGACATCAATGAAGATGATCCAATTTTCCCATTCCAATATGAACATCAATCTACTACTGAACTTCCTACTGCAGTGTCTCAAGGCGCTTCTGATACCACAAGGGCGGTATTTGATACAACATAGTTATTTTCCAAAAATTATGTACCGTTTGCTATATGCGTAAATGTTCCAGGGTTTGACCGAGCTCGAATCATAGAACCATGCCTCGAGGACATCTACTTCGTTGTCTTCACACATCATCAGAGAGTGGAGATAAAATACTTGGAACTCACAAGGAAACACGTGAATATCGTGTCAAGTACAAGCACTTTCTGAAACCAAAGCGCCAACTTATTAGTCAAGTACGCACCAAACATCGAATTGTTTCAATCAAGAGTATTGATACCAAACTCGTAAGAGTCTCGTATCCAACATTCACTGTAACGAGACAAGATGGTTATATTTGGATGTTTAGCGAAGCTGATTTTCAGAACCTCTATCTCGAAGATTTGGAGCATCTTTATCACGAGATTCGTGATCTGACAGTTAGAAGAAAAGGAGTTGTTCATGGCTTAGAAGCAATCAAGAGATATCTAAAGAGTTATGTCAAGCAGTCTTTGGTGATCGATGTACAAATGGGTTTCAAGAGCAATTAGAAGATTGTAAACTTGAAGAGACCGAACGAAGACCTTGATGACATTGAAGGCTACCCTCTATTTCTGATACTTGAAGATCCTGAAATTGGAGTGATTTATGATGGTGCTGATGGAGCCAAGTGGTTTATGAGATTTAGCGAGCTGAATAAGTATTGTGACGGCACTATCAAGATAGTGCACAGAGCTCTAGAAAGAATCAAAGCTACTAGTGACAAGGCGGCTGATCAAGATAGAATGAGTCCAAGAGAAAGGTTCCTTCTGATCAGTATTTTAGAACTTTTGGATGAAAAGCTGCAATATCGGAGTGCGTTAAGAAGGTGTGACACAAATCTAGGCTTTCGACGATCAAGATTTACTTTGTCTCGAGCTTGAATCCAAAGGGGGATAATGATGAGTTCAAAGTTGTGCTTTAAATGTTGTATTCAAGCAAGTTTCTCCTACTTTGTAACAACTTAGCCTTTAAATTTTCAGAATCTCTATCTCGAAGATTTGGAGCATCTTTATCACGAGATTCGTGATCTAACAGTTAGAAGAAAAGGAGTGGTTCTTGGCTTAGAAGCAATCAAGAGATATCTAAAGGGTCATGTCAAGCAGTCTTCGGTGATTGTTGTACAAAAGGGTTTCAAGAGCAATCAGAAGATTGTAAACATGAAGAGACCAAACGAAGACCTTGATGACATTGAAGGCTACCCTCTATTTCTGATACTTGAGGATCCTGAAATTGGAGTGATTTATGATGGTGCTGATGGAGCCAAGAGGTTTATGAGATTTAGCGAGCTGAATAAGTACTGTGACGGAACTATCAAGATAGTGCACAAAGCTCTAGAAAGAATCAAAGCTACTAGTGACAAGGCGGCAGATCAAGATATAATGAGTCCAAGAGAAAGGTTCCTTCCGATCAGTATTTTAGATTTTTTGGATGAAAAGTTGCAATATCGGAGTGCGTTAAAGAGATGTGAGACAAATCTAGGCTTTCGACGATCAAGATTTACTTTGTCTCGAGCTTGAATCCAAAGGGGGATAATGTTGGGTTCAAAGTTGTGCTTTAAATGTTGTATTCAAGCAAGTTTATCCTACTTTGTAATAGCTTAGCCTTTAATGCTTTCTAGTATAAATAGTTTAATTTCCTTGTAATTAGTGTAGATTAGTTATTGGAGAGAATTTGGGACATAGTTTGTAATAGTTGTGCTTCTCTCTACTTTGTTCATCATTTTCTGACAAGATTTATCTGATTTGGTAATAATTTGGGACAAACACGCTGTCGCCAAGAAAATCCTAGACGTCTCCAAAGTTGGTATTCTACATGAAGACGAACGAGGTGAGGAGAGCCTACAGATGTGTACGTGAGGTGCTAGAACCAATCCTCGAACCCTGACATGCATAGGGATAACCCAAGAGGGAGAGGAGGCAGAAAGACCTCTACCTGCGAGGGAACAAGAGAGGGAGGGAGAGAGAGAGGTGACGAGGAAGAGGCGGGAAGCTCATTCACAAAATAGGCGTTCAATGCTTGAAGACAGAGCACATAAGGAGCGAGAGAGGGAGATGAAAAGAAAGAGGCAGGAAGCTCAATCACAAAAACAGGCATTTAACGCTTGAAAAAGGAGCACAAAAAGAGAAGTTGCCAAAATACAGAGGAAGAAGGAGGAAAATAGAAAGAGAGAGGGAAAGAAATAAAAGCAAGAAGAAAAATAGAGAGCTAAGAGGGAGGAGGAAGAGAGGAAGAAGAGAGAAGAGGCTCTACATTACCAACAAGAACACATCTGATGTTCTGACGCAGATGCCTCAGAAGGAGAGCATGAAAAGAGTGATGATGAGAGCTCATCATCAGAGAGCGATGAGGATGATGAGAGCTCATCATCAGAGAGCGATGAGGATGATGAGAGCTCATCATGAGAGTGCGATGAGGATGATGAGGGAGGAGAGGGAGGTGTTGCACTGGCTCAGGAAGAGCCAGAGCGGCCTTGGACTCAAAATAGGCACACCTATATTCTCAGCCCTACTCCTAGTGCATCCACCCAATCTGACCTACTTGGTCGAGCAACACGGGTCATTGAAATAGATAAGTGGCATGTCTCCCCATGCCATGCCACTCTCTGCCATAGAGGAATTCGTTTCCTCTACACTAGAAATATCCCAACCTTGTTCAGAGCAAGGTCTAGACGCACATGGCTTAGAGACTCTCGAAAAGTCTCTCAGTCCACTTAGCATGGGCTCTTCTTCAAACTCTAAATCTGTTGAGGATGTCCCTCTTAACGGAAGTGCCGTAGTGCCTTCTCCTCCTCGAGAGACATGAGGATCGGCTGGAAATCCTTCCTCGACCAACGTCCACAAGTCGAGATAGAAGGTGTCCTAGGAAGAAGGACTGAACCTGGCCCATGAGTTGAGCCAAAGGTCACCCCTACAGCATATGTCACAAGGGGCGAGTTCCAATCCTTTGCCACTTCTATGTTGTGCTCCTTGGACGAGCTAAAAGTCAACATTGCCCATGCAAAGCCATGAACCTCTGCACCTGCTGTGGATGTGGTTCGATTATCCATAGCAGTATTGAGAGCTGAGTCCATGACAAATGCTTCTCAACTCGAACAACTCCATGAATTGATGATGATCAACACAGAAACCCCGCAAAGGGTTCTTGCTCAAATTCCAAGGGACACTGACCCCACGTCCAACCCTCAAGATCAGACAACGCTTATCCCTCTGAGCGTCCCTGTCGATTACATCACCTAGACTGAAGTACGGGATCTGGGTGAACGTTTACTATAGAAGGTTTCTGATTTCACCTCGGGTTTCAACAACACATCCAAGCAAGAAGTCATAGGTATGCACTACTCCTTTGCTGCATTTAAGTTTCAGGCAGACATTGAGATCAATAAAGCCACCCAAGACATCGTCGACCTCCTCGATGGCAAGGTCCAAGGTATGGCTCCCACAGATGTGCAGAAGCCTAAGCGCAAGCCTACCATGCAACCCTCTGCATGTGCGGAAGCGTCCAAGAAGTGAAGGCTTGACAATAATGAGGATCTAGATCAGCCTGGTCCTCAAAATCGTCAAGGGGGAGAGAAACAGCCATCTGTAGCACAAACTGCTACTCTTCTTGCTGACCCCTCTGCCTCCACTCAACAACAGAAAGCCTCTGCACCATCAAGACAAATATCCATGGCAATACATGACCAAGAAGAGGCAACGAGAGAAGAGACGATGCCAGTTGCACCAGACGTAACTGAACAGGCAGGGTAGATGGCTGATGAAGAGGATGCAATTAAACTATTTTCCATCTATGCCTCTTCATCTTCATCAAGCCTCTCATCATCGGTGAAGTATTTCATGGAGACCGCTCAACCCGCTAGGATGGATGAAGAGGAGGTAGTAGTGGTGAACGTAGTGGAGCCAGAGAGGAAGCAATGCAGAATAGATAATACTCCTCATCCAATGGCCATACCACTAGCTGCCAAGGTAAGTGTTGTTGCGCCAACACCACACCGCCGGACTTATAGAGCAAGGGTCCCTGTTCAAGGGACCAAAGTCGTAATGCATGCTCTAAGGTAAGAATGTACAGTCAAAGCAAGCTAGCAAGGAGCAAGCAACATCAGACCTCGGAGATCCAAACCATCCTTTGATCGTGTGCAAGAGATCAAAGACCAAATGGATGCAATGAAGAGGCCCATACCGGGGGAAAAGCCTATCAAAGATACGGCCAACAGTGGAGATATTTTTCAATATCTATAAAGTCAGATGAATGAGGTGCCTACTTAGAAAATCAATCTTCATCCGATGGCTCAGAAAAACATAAGGCAAAGGTTCATCCGACAATTCACACAGCCAATCTCTGCAGTTCACTCCGTGGACGAGATCAAGCAGATTTTATGTAACACTCCTTACCACACATCGCATGTATCATATACTCCATTCACAAGAAATACATGTTTATACACCATTCAGGTCCTTTAGTACAAGAATCTACCATACATAATACATGGTCCAAAAATTCAAAATACCTTTATTGTACTAATCATCATTCTTCTACCCAAAAACTATATGCATCATAGACAAATTTTCATACAGATATGTATGCAAAAAAGTATCACATTTTCCCCTTCCCCTTACCGTCAGTTTCCTCCTGCAATACATATTTAAAATCACAAAAATGAGGGTTAGACAAGAAGGTCTAGTAAGATCCTTTTTTCTATGTCATTGCAGGGTGAAGATCACCAGAACATTATTTAAATCAACTTTTCATGTATATAACAAATATATGAACAAGTAAAACATAATACCAATACCTTGCCAATTCCAAAGCCAATCACTCAGCTTTTTAAATAATATACTGAAAATAAATAGGTTGGAATCTTCCAAATCACATAACACTACTTTAAACCTTTTTAAATTAAAAACAAGGTTTATTTAAGATTTAGGTTATAAACCTGTTATCATCTCTTCCATAACATTCAGACTATGATTCCCAATAAGAACCCTGATCATAAATCTTTAAATCACAAAGAAATAAGGACTCAAAATCACAGTAATCTTAAAGGATATAGTAGTAAGAGTTATATCACAATACACACACATGCAAATTCCACCCATATATCCAAAGGTACACCTCTCCTTGATATGCCCCCTTATCCCATTGTACACCTCTCCTTGATATGGCACCCTTTTTTCCTCTTCAAATCTTGTACAAAATATCTCCAATTAGAACAGACCGAAGTCATAGATGTCCTAATGGAATATCATCAGTTCAAAAACATCTTTATAAAACTTCTCATTCTTTATCATAATAAAAGAATGTCATACTAGTAATTCATTTGATCAAATACCTTAGTCAAAGTACAAATCTAGTTAACCTTAACAATTTGGTCAATATAGACTTCGCCGGACTTCATCTCCGGCCATGTCTTGCCCGGTGTAACAATCCGGACAACACAAGTCCACTTCTCCGATTTACAATTTTCGGACAGACTTAAAATCAACCTGATCAAGCTTTGTCCGGTTTACAGCCAAACCGGATATTACATCTTTCGGACTAGAATCAAATCGGGCAGCCTGGATCGTATTCCTACTTCTCCGTTCAATGCCTTTGTCCGATTTATATATTTCAAAAATCTCACCAAGTCTATAATCCAGTCAACACTATAATCGGTTTAAGACTAATCATTCATAGTTCTGCTTTAAGTACTTCTACATCTTCATGCATGATACTATCTTAATTTTCCAATCGGACTCCTTTCCTTGAATTATAAGTGCTTCTCCTCTTTCTTGAGGAATTCGGATAATATTTTCCGAACAAACTATTTCAGCTCGATTTTTGGATAGCCAATCCATGCCTATAGCTATATCAAAACTTCCTAACTCAATCGGAATAAGGTCTATGCTAAAATCCTTCTGAGCTAAGCTTAGAGTGCAGCCCATGATTATGTCTCTGTCCTAATTTCTTGGCCATTGGCAAATTCTATTATATAATCTTCCTTCATCCTTTGAGATTTTAAATTAATCTTTGGCCTAAAGTCTTAGGATACAAAACTTCTATCAGCTCCTGAGTCAAATGATACTGATGCAAATTCATTATTTAAGAGAAATGTACCTGTAACCACAATGGGATCATGCCTAGCCTCCCTTGCTCCAATTTCAAATGCTTGCCCCCGTGCTTGACTTTTCGGCTTTCCTTGGTTGGCTGGTCGAGTTGATTAACATTTGTTCCTTACTTTCTCTTTGGACAAACATTTCTCTTATGATTCGGACCCCACATTCAAAACATAATCGCTTTCGGCAATCCTTTGTGGGATGGCCCCCTCGGTGGCACCTTTGACAAATGATGCAATTTCCCCAGTGCGGAAATTTACATTTATTGCACTTAGGTTTGCTTCCTTGATTTACCACTTGGGTCTATACCCCAAAGTTTCCTACCGCTTTCCTGTTCTTGCCAAACCTTTCCCCAAATCTCTGGTTTCCCAGTTCTTCCACCTTTATTTTTCCTTTGTTGAATTCCCCAGATCGAATAGCATTATTTGTGAGATTGGTCGCAATGTTTATTGCCTCCTGAAGGGTCTTTGGGTTTGCCGAGGTAATATTTCCTCGAATTTCTGGAGATAATCCCCAGATATAACTCTCGATTCGGACCTCCTCAGGTGTCACTAGGTGTGGCACTAAATTTGCTAACTCATGGAATCGAGCAGTATATGCAGTTATGTTTTTCCCCTTTCATCTCATGATTCCATAACTCCTCCCATGAGAGTTGATTGGCTGCTTCCCGACCCCTAGTCTGAACTAATGTGTTCCACCATGTCAATGCTCTGCCTTGTAGTAAGCATGCAGCATATTCTACTTTGTTTGCTTCTAGGCATTTGCTGATATGGAGGACAGACTCCATACTTTTAATCCAGGTTAATAATCCTATGGCTCCCTGAGTTCCATGAAATTCCTTCGGGTTGCAGGATCTAAAGGATTTATAGGTGCATTCCCTAGATGTCCTAGGCTCAGAACTGGTAGGTTGGTTAGCATTCAGACCCGCAACCAATAGTTGCTCTAACACGAGTCGTGCAACTTCAGGGTTTTCTCTTCTTGGCGGCATTTTCTAAGGCATGATAAATGAGAATCTCATCATTTTTATAGCAATATTATTGACAATAATTTCTAATCAACAGAATGATGCATAGGATATGGTATCATTGAAGCAATCACATGATCAAACAGAAAATTTTTATATTCACCTAAGGTTCAGTACATTCAGATGATTTCAAAAGACGATAAGGGCTTTCAAACGATTACAATCCCTCAAAACAAATCTTAAATCCCAACAAAAGAGTAGTGATTCTAGTACTAACCATCACTTCTAAAGCAGCATCCAACAGATTAGCATTCCTAGTACTAGTACCATCAACACACTCGCCACTAAACATCTATATAGTCTCCAAATCTCGCGTCTTGCAGCGATGACAACATCTGAGTTTCTCATCATACGCTGGTGATGCATCTCCAATACATCAGACAAGTTATTCAAGATGTAGTGGTGATATCCCAGCCGGGTCTGGTGTGTCTGAGTTTCTGATGCAATACACCACACCCACTCTTATTCATCCAGAGTCATGCCCTGGGTATAGGATGCAGGTACTCTAGTCACCACTCACGAATGCTGTGGTTGGGATGCCTCTCCTCTTGCTCTATTAGAGTTCTCGAAAGTCATCCGTCGAGGTACTGGCACTCTTTTCCTAGTCGTGACCCTAATCCTCGAACCATGAAATGTTTGAGGAGGTACATCGGGCGCTGGCTCCGATAGTAGTAACACTGATGGAGGTGGTAAAGCAGGTGTCTCGCTAATCGCTGTGTCCTAGAGATCATATGGGCCTACATCTTCATTGATTGATAAATTCCTTCTAGATTGACCACCCACGTAACCAGATTCGTCTGCTGAATATTCACTTGGAATAGATGATGACATAGTGATCTGTAATATTGGCAAACTTAATTACTAGACACATCATCAATGAAACGCTTAAGATTAAGAAAAGTGTTACTATGTAGAGGCAAAGGATAGAAAACAAATTAGAGCTTTTGGATGACCAAAGCCTCAGATTGATTAGAGCCTCTGGTTGTATTACCAGAGCTTCTGGTTGGAGTTCCTACTTGGAACAACATTTGACTTTTAGCTCATCGACCTCTGGTTCAACCTCCGCTTAGTAATGTAAGGGATTTCTAATTCATCGGTCTCTGTTTCATCATAACTTAGCGGACCAATGAATCGCTTTCCATTGATCCCTGGTTCCTCATACTTAGCAAACCAATGGATCGCTTTCCATCGATCTCTGGTTTCTCATGCTTGGCAAACCGATGGATCGCTTTCCATCGATCTCTGGTTCCTCATACTTAGCAAGCCGATGGATCACCTTCCATCGATCTCTAGTTCCTCATACTTAGCAAGCCGATGGATCACCTTCCATCGATTTCTGGTTTCTTATACTTAGCAAACCGATGGATCACCTTCCATCAATCTCTAGTTCCTCATACAGACTTAGTGAATATCTTCCTTTCGTGGACCAGAGCCTCTGGTTCCTCTAACCAGAGCTTCTGGCTCTCAAGGTCAAGCCAACCAGAGCTTCTGGACGCCCTTCATTTATATAGAATAGGGGTCCTTTAATCAAAACTAGAACGGAAAGCTCACTTCCTATGTCCAGGAAAATCTTACCTAATGCATAGTGCGAACTTTTGAATACAGAGGTTATAGAGACTAAACCCTTTATCTATGTCTAACTACAACGTATTCAGATACAAAGTTGACCCTCAAATTGTCTTAGTGCTCTATATAACTTGCTTCACTTCACAACCAGAGCTTCTGGTTAGTCTAGGGTGATGGATATTCAAAATTCATGCAAACACACACAATCATGCTTTTAATGTTTTAGATAAATTCTCTAAATTTGAGCATACTTCTAACACAACCGATTGGAATCTTTTATCATAATACTTAAGTTAAACATAGGTGATCAAGCTCTATTAGATTTTAGTATAATAACACGACATTCATCATCTGGTTATACTTAGTGACATTGTTTTGAAAACATTTGGTTATAGTTTGTGGTTTTTAAGAAAAACCGGTGTTCTCTATAACCGAGGCTCTAATACCAAATTTGTCACACCCCGCTAAAGCAGAAACACGGGGCGTAACGGGTAAGCATTTCATAGCTCCAATCGATAGATAACACCATTAAATATATAATCCATGAAAATTTACAAATTCTTAACTCTACTGTTCACGATGAAAACAACATTATTTACAAAAAGAGATTTCTAAAACTTGTGAACAGGTGTTATCGCATAAGATCTTCCAAAACTTACATTCTTACTTAATTTCCTGTAAAGCATGAAACATAAAACGACGTCAAATACAAATAGTTGGTGAGTTCACGGGTTTTCATATGCATAAAATATTTACAATGCATAAATCACAACTTGCAAACTTATACATAACATGCACAATATAAATGTAAATTTTTCCATCGATGTTTAAAAACTTGAGACGCTACAAAGCCTTATCTGACCAATGTGCCCCATTAGTCTACGAACTACCATAAGTGGCCTGTTCATTCACATAGGTACCACGGTTCGTATCAGAACTACTTCAGCGGTGGCCCATTCGCACACATGAGTACACTATGAAAAACAAAGGTAATGTGCACCCTTTTCTGGGTGGGACTGTCAACACAATAACGGTTATCCACATTTACCACGGGCCCGGGACGTGCCCAAGTTAACTAGTAGCGTCTACGGAAAGGGACTTTTTGAAATATCCTCTCAAGCACATCAATTTATCATTTATAGGTAGCGCAATAACAATCAATTTTTCATGATTTTCACAACTTTTGACTAAACAGTTCTTCAGTCCATTAGTTTCACAACTAAACAGTATAGTTTGCATTCTTTCATGCTTTTCCCCAGTTAAAAACAACTAAAAGCAATAAAAGTGGGGCCGTGAAAACTCACAAGTTCGCAGATGAATATCCAAGATTTTGTTGACGTTCAAAGCTCCAACGTCCGCCCTATTGTCCTAAACACCCGAAATCCAATAGTTAAATCACATATCAGGTTTTACTAAAGATAAAGTGAGATTTATACCTTATGTAATGCCAATGAGTTTTTATGGATTAAAGCTGATACCTTTTTCAATAGTCCAATATTTATGCATTTTAAGATTAAAGCTTTTGTACCAAAAGTTACTATTTGGACAGACATGCAAATTCCGATTTTGGAATCATGGTTTCACCAATCATGGTCAAAAGGAACCTTTCAAAAAATCATTTTGAATATGCATGTACATCTCTACTTAACAGCAACATTTTGCTCCGAAGTTTTAGAATAAGCATTTAAATGCTCAAAAACTCAATATTTTGAGTGAATCTCAAAACAATAAAATGACAGCTTAACCAGGTATATTCTAAAGGAAAAACAGATTATTTAAACTTTTATTTTTAGAAAATATAAACAGCGAATATGCTGACCAACAATCTGTTGGTTTTCAAAACACCGTTTTTAATGATTAAATACTACATGCAATGCGATTTTTCCCCATTTTGTTGAGTTCTAAATTTGTAGGTCATAGATTATCACCATATTGGGAACATTTTCATGTCCTGATGAATAATCTCCCATCTTAGACTCTCCAGAAAATTTTGAGCTCAAAGAGGAGAAAGAAGTATAAAGAAACGAGGAATATTATTGTAAACGATTCAAAAATAATAAAACTAATCCTATTACCTTTTAGCTTGATTTTTCTTGAAGACTTGAATGTTCTTCAAGATTTAGAGAATCTAGGAAGATGTTGAAAATGGGTTTGGCTGGTGTGGGAGACGAAAAGTTTTTAGAGAGAGAGAGAGAGTGATACAAAATGAAGATGAAATGAAAGTTTTCAAAATAAGTGGGGTTTTTATATGTGGATAAAGGGGACGGCCCATTCAAGGCCCAAACCACCTTATTTTTATTTTTATTATCTTATAAAAACTACAGCCTAACAAAATGTTAATTTAAATACATTTTTATCAAACACCGATAAAATTATTCATTATTAAATCAAAATTCCTAATTTTGTAAATATTATTTGTACATTCAAATGAAACTTTTATATTTTTAAATTTGAATTTTATAATATCAACTTTATTTATTTTAAAAGAACTTTTAATATATTTGGCATTACATAAGTTACTTTATCAGTTACCCGTTGGGACATGGTTTTCTGAACTATAATTTGGGAGCTAAGTCAATTGATTTCTAATCAACATGACTAGACCCTACTAAATTATATTGAAGAAGGCACGCACTTGCCGAACCCAAATCAGCCTACCGCTGCAGAGGACAATCTTTCGTCCTCTGTGGATCGCAAACCTGGGAAAACACAACATACTCCTTCACGCTCTCAAAAGGGTGAAGGTTTTACCAAAAGAGTCCAATCGCCCAAGGACTCGACAGTACCCCCAGAGACATTTGTTGTCTCTTCACAGAGTGATCAACCAAAACGTGCTTCAGAGGCACAGGTGAGAACCACAGAGTCAGAGGGTCTAGAACACCTTCTGTCTCCACTAGATCAAAATGTCAGGTTAGGCTCTAAAACTACCGG
>NW_020200685.1:16094-18691 GCF_001531365.2 Cynara cardunculus var. scolymus | reverse complement strand
AGCTGATTTCGTCTCTGCAGGCTACACGAACTACTCATTGTTTAGAGACGAAATCAAGGAGATGTTCTCCTTTGCAGTCACCTATGGAATCGAATCATCAACCTCAAGGGCAAACATCAATCACTTGGCTACTCGTAGAGAACTGGACGCTATGGTGGATGCCCTAAGGGATTCTGTGACCGACCATCTCGGAGCACTTAAAATGGAGATCCTCACATCCAACGATCTCATCAAAGAATGCACCTCCAAGCTCGTAAAGGAAGGTGACCTCCTTCGTGCAGAAGTCCTCAGCACCGTCTCCAAACTCAAATGCACCACAGAACTTGATGTGATGAATGCCTCTGCGGGTGCTGAGAAGGTGATAGAGAAAATGTACAAGGCGGCCACTAAGATTTTGCGTCATTTAAGGAGGGCTCCCCTAACTTCATGCAAGGCTGATGCCATCTAGAGCCATGATGATCATAAGGGTGATGATGATCGTCATGAGGGGGAGAAGAAGGAGGAAAAGAAGAAGGCCAAGGCCCCAGAAGCTAAGAAGAAGACATCCGCCAGAGCACCTGCCAGAGGTGTAAATATTGGAGAGTCTACAGCTGCTGACAAAGGCAAGAAAAAGGCTGCAGAGCCTAAAGGCAAGCGAAAGGCCATAGCTGAAGAATCTTCAAAGAAAGGGTCTTCATCGAGCACAGGAACTCCAGAGCCAATTAATGAAGAAAAATATGCTTATGACCCTGAGCTCCTCAAAGTATTGAAGATTTCTCTGGCAGAGGCTCAGGCTAAGAAGGGCAGATTGCCTATCCACCACAGAGAAGGCGAGGCCACAACATCCTTTTTCCCACAAGTCCAAACAACGTCCACGGGTACGTTTGATGCCCTGTAAGGAACCGTTAAGCCCATCCTTGCAGAGGGATCGACCTAGAGGCTGATTCTGCAAGAAGAAGAAGAAGAAGAACTGAAGATGCCAGAGTCTATAGAGGGAGGACGGGTCTCTGAAATTCTTGAATCTATGAGCAAGATTCCAACGCAAAACGTTCGCACAGAGGCTGTCACTACCCAGAAGGAATTCTTTTTTGGAAGTACTCTGTAACAGACACAGAGCCACCCTATGACCCAGAACTCACTGATATCCCCTCTGCCGTAGCCAAATTCCACTTCTCCAGGTTAACAAGGCCTCGTGAGCAGGTCTTCTCGAGCCACATGATCACTTCTTTGGTGACAATCTCACCAAGGACTCTGTTAAAGAAGACTGTGCTTTACTCACAGTACATTGTAAGGAGAGAAGACGGAAACATCTACACGTTCACTGATGCAGATCTTTATAACCTCTGCGTGTATGATGTCATATATATGCACAAGATCCTTAACATCTACATGGAGAGGAGGAAAACATACCAAATTTCTCTCAAGAGGCTGATTGAAGTTATGCGTGCGCAAGTGATGTATTATAGCCAGAAGGATTTTGAGTTGGCCATGAGATTAGCACAGAAGAATTTGAAGATCACTCCTCCTTACAGCAGACCTAATTGGGTATCTAAGTACTATCCAAACACCATTCTACACAATCCTGTTTTTGGGTTTGTGTATTTGGACAAGGATGAGCTACTAAGATTCTTTGACCCAACAGAAGCTCACAAGTATTCATCAGAGACGTTGGACTGGATCTTCAAGTGTTTAGTGGCAGAGGTGRATAGAAGACATTACAGGGTTGGTGAAGTGTCTCCTCTCTTGGACGCAATTAAAGCTCAAATCAACTTCAGAGAGTTCATCTTCAATGTCTACAGAACAGTCAAGTCAGATTTGGTTTACGCAATAGACGACTTCCCAGAGTCTATGGTTTAATTATCTTCTGTTCCAGAACCCGGCCTATGCTTCAATTTTTGTCATTTAAGTTTTTGTAATTCTTTACATTATAATTCCTTTCATTGTAATTGTAAACCTTTCAGAGGATGATGTTTTATCACCTCTTGTTTTAATTTCAATCAAGTCATGTCCCTACACTTAAATTTCATTATGTACTTTTTCATACTTCGGGGGAGATTGTTAGCTCTCATTTCTTTAAATGTAAAAGTATGGAAAAAGTAATACTGCAGGGGTTGACAGAAGATGATCTGTCACAGAATACCACAGAGGACCAATAGTAGAAGATGCTCAAGCGTACAAGTCCCAAGTGACAGAACCTCTCTCGTGTCTCACAGAGGTTATGGAAACCGGTCCTCTGGAAAGACAATGCTTCAAGACAAAGATGACAGAACCTCTGTCGTGTCTCACAGAGGTTCTGGAAGTTTTCTTCTACGTCAAGTGTGCTCTCAAGTTATTTCCAGCAGAGCCTCTGTGATGTCTCACAGAGGGTCTGCAGCATGTCTTCTGTCTAGATCTTCTTTAGCTGTTTTACTTAGGTCTTTTAGCTGCTCGTGCTTATCACGTGTTATTGTCTGTAACTTATTTTGATCGAACGACTTAGATTAATTTACTTTAGGTCGTGTCAGAAAACGGTTACTCACTTGTATAACTTGTATTTCTGTGTGCTTCAATATTGTAATTGTTAATATTTTCATCTATTGAAAATCATTTGAAGCTCTCTCTCTTGTGTTCATCATTAA